>NW_007728583.1:87277-88108 GCF_000696425.1 Galeopterus variegatus
TTGTTAAATCTTCCTCTCCCCCCCCCGGGTTTTTTTTTTTTTTTTTTTTTTTTTTTTTTTTTTTTTTTTTTTGTTTGTTTTTTTTTTTTTTTTTAATTTTTATTTTGTCAATATACAATGTAGTTGATTGTTATGTCCCATCACCGAAACCTCCCTCCCTCCTCCTTCTCCCCCCTCCCCCCCAGGAATGTCCTTTCCGTTTGCTTGTTGTAACAACTTCAAAAAGGTATAGTTGTTATATCTTCTTCCCCGCCCCCCCTGGTTTTTTTTTGTGTGTGTTTGTGGGTAACTTAATTTGTTTATTTTTTTAGCTCCCACCAATAAGTGAGAACATGTGGTATTTCTTTTTCTCTGCCTGACTCGTTTCACTCAATATTATTCTCTCAAGGTCCATCCATGTTGTTGCAAATGGGAGTATTTCATTCGTTTTTATAGCTGAGTAGTATTCCATTGTGTAGATATACCACATTTTCCGTATCCACTCATCTGATGATGGACATTTGGGCTTATTCCAGCTCTTGGCTACTGTGAAGAGTGCTACAATGAACATTGGGGAACAGGTATATCTTCGACTTGATGATTTCCATTCCTTTGGATATATTCCCAGCAGTGGGATAGCTGGGTCATATGGTAGATCTATCTGCAACTGTTTGAGGAACCTCCATACCAATTTCCATAGGGGTTGCACCATTTTGCATGCCCACCAAAAATGTATGAGAGTTCCTTTTTCTCTGCAACCTCACCAGCATTTATCATTCAGCGTCTTTTGGATTTTAGCCGTTCTAACTGGAGTGAGGTGGTATCTCAGTGTGGTTTTGATTTGCATTTCCC
>NW_007728583.1:90765-153367 GCF_000696425.1 Galeopterus variegatus
GTGGGAAGTCTCCTCTCTGGTCAGTTTGAATTCTACTAAGTTGCTGGATACCGCCCTGCCATTCCTGTAAGGTATGTGTGTTCTGCACCTCGCTATCGGGGTGCTTTCCCACTCTGTGTGCACTAGGTGGGGCTGTTGAGCCTTGCAAAGGGGTCCCGCAGGGTGTGTAATTGTTTTATTTTTTTTTCCGAGACTCCGCCTCCTTTTGCCGGACCCCTCCCCACTCTATGTGCTCAGAACAGGGCTGAGGCGTGTCTTCTGCAAACCTCGTCTTTCAGCTGAGACATCAAAGCTGTGCCCTGCCCCGCCCTGCCCAGGAAGAGTTTCAGGTGTCTAGTCTCTCCAACTGCAGGGTGTGAGCTCCTTGGGGGATGGTCCCACAGCACACAGTTCCTCTTTGACTCCCCCCAGCACGGGTCGACCCGGGCGCCCTCCGGGAGAGCTCTCCAGCAGCTTCAATGTAGTTCCAGAGTGCTCCGGGCTCCCCTCTCCCCACCAGAAATCAGTTAGGGGTTCTTCCAAACTGAGGCCCCCAAAGATGGAATCTGCCTCCCGGAAACAGGGAGTTTACCCGGGGCCGAAGCCCAGGGTGTGGTGGAGAGACGATCTGGGCAGGCTCTTCTTCCCTGCCCTCCTGACGCTGGCCAGGTGCTCCCCACGCTACCAGCCCCGTCAGAGATCCACGGGTAGAGTGGGATTGTAGGCCGGTCCACAGGCCCCAGGGGTCCCCGTGTCGAGGTACGCAAGTGGCACGTCTCAGTGAGGAGCCGCACCAAGCAAAGATGGCTGGCCTGCCTGATCTGAGCCAGCCGTCTCCGCCCCCACCCGAGAAAATGGAGGCTGCTCTGTTGCGGGAGCCTAGCCTGGTGTGGTAAGCGGGGGCCAGGTGGGCGGGGACCAGTTGGGCTTCTGCCCCGCAAGTGGGGCTGGACTGGGGGTGACTCACAGAGCTCGCAGAGTTGGGCCGGTCCGGCACCTTCCACTCCGTTTCTGTGTTGTCTCTGCTAGCTTACTTGGCCTTTGTTGTCTCAGGCTGCTCGCTTGATCCCACAGCACGGCTTGGGCGCTCTCAGGAGTCTTCTTTTGTGACGGCCCTAAAACCTCGAACCTGTAGTTGCTTGTTTGTCGCTGTAGGTTAGTTGTTCAAAGATTTATTCGTTTTTTGTTGCTCTTGGAAATGCAAATAGTACTCTGGTATCACAGCACACACTTCTCAGGGTCGCACTGTCTCCTGGCATGGCCGCTCCAGACCCGTCGCCATCTTAAAGTCCCTTGGAAAAGTTCGCACCCTCGTGTCGGCTAGCACCACAACAGGCCACTTAGCAAAGTGTTTCCGGGTCAGGGCAGGACAGCGGTGTCACGGGTCAGGTCCACGGCTACCCAAAATAGGGCCGCTCCCTTCCCGGCTCTAATGTTGTACGTTTTAAGCATTTTCTTTGAATACCATGATACTCTTTAAAACCACACATGGTTTAACCTTATTTAGTGCATCAAGTTATAGAAGATAAAGATTTATAGTCTGTCTGTATTCATCAGACCACCCAGACCTCTTGTCTTAGTAATTCAAACAGTGAGAAATGCATCTCATTGCTTAAAAAGCTCAAAGCAATAGATGCAGCACTCTTTTCCAAATAGGCCTGCTTTTACAATCCAAAATGATCATGTGTTTTGTGTTTCAAATTATCTTTTAGTCAAGATAGAGGACATTTTTGGTCTACGTTTTCCTTTCTGAGTAGAGTACAGGTTATTACCTCCTGGTGCATATAATGAGTGCTCCGCAGCTCTCTGACACACCCAGTTGCTTCCCTCTCCCTGGCTTCTTACAAGCAGCTTCTAGCCCTTGTGTGCCCCTGGACGTTTATCCCTGGTCAGTTCCTACAAGCCACTGTGCTCCTCTGACACAGCTCCCCTCCCAGTTCACACCCTGCATCTGGGGACCAGCTTTCCCCATTTCCAAGAGAGGTCAGGGCTAAAGGTGCACACTTGGGCGTCACTGACACAGAAGTAAGTATAACTGGGGTCTGCAGAAAGTGAGGATGCAGAGAGTCCAGGAAGAGAAGCCAGGGACATGGAGAATCAACCAGGTCCTATGGAATCTGTTAAATGCATCTGCAGTGCCGCAGATTGAGCCAGACAGTGAGGAGAAAATGAGGCAGCGCAGGGCGGAGAGGAGCTCTGAATCCAGGACTTGTTTCCTTATCCCTGTGGAGAGAGAAGGGGTGGAAGTGAAACAGCTTGATGGGGCTCAGCCAACCAGAAAATGTCCCCAGAGGCATCTCTGTGGCTGGGTATAGAGGATGCTAAAACCGCTGGGAGGGGAAGTGGGAGAATTCTCAGAGACCAGCACACCCCAGAAAGCCCAGCCTACTGCGAGGTTTCGGAATAAGTGAAGGAAACTACAACGGAGACATCATAATCATCTTCTTCTTGATGGGGTTGTTTGGAAATACATTATTATTCAAGTTGATCCTTGAGTATGTTTTATTTGTAGTTATACTTTTTTTTTTTTTTTTTTTGTGGCTGGCCAGTACAAGGATCCAAACCCTTGACCTTGGTGTTATTGTTATTTGTAGTTACTTTTATGAATGGGTAATTTTTCTTCAAAATTTCATGTTGATTCTTTGTGTCATATAGGCATTCATTTCATTGTTATCAAATATATTTACCCTTTTATATCTTTGATAATTTTGAGGGAATTCTTTGATGTTTCTACACATATAAACAGAATGCAAAAAAATATTTATTTCATTTCTAATTATTCTGTATATTTCTTCTTCCTCCAAGAATGTGCTGACAAAGACACCTTTGTTTTTATCTTGTATGTAAGAGGGATTTCTCTAATATTTTCCTATTAAATGTAAAATTCACTCTGTTTATAAATTCTTTATTTTATTACAGATTGGTGTAGAGCTATAGTAAGAACTCCTGGTATTTATTAATAAAATTATAGAACTTATATTATTAAAATTAATAATATGTTATAAGTATTAATCCATTTTCTGCCACTTCTAACAGAATACCTGAAACTAGACAATTCAAAAAGAAAAGGAATTTATTTTTTACAGTTTTAGAGGATGAGGGAGTACGTCTGGTGACTCTTATTGGTGAGAACTCTTTACAGAGTCCCGCAGAGTCGCAGGATATCACACAAGAGGCTGAGCAAGAACACTTCAGCGTGCTCACTTGCTCTCCATGCCACCAGTCCACACCCATGATAATCCATTAATCCATTTATGAGGGCAAGGCCTTCAAGTTCCAATCATCTCCTCGAAGCCCTACCTTTCAACACTACCACATTGGGCATCAAGCTTCAATGAGTTTTGGGGGAACATTCAAATCACAGCATTATGTTTATTCAGTGATTGTTTTTATTGCTTTGAATTAGCCTTGCATTATAATGATTAACTTTTTTTGCATTAAATAATCAACATATCTGACTGTGCAAAGCTCTGTTTTAAGAGACTCACGGATACTGAGTATTATCCAAATTAGTTTTCTTAATAAATCAGTGACATAGGCTCATACTAATTTCTATTCTACAGGAAAGAAAACTAAGACATGGCAGATTAAATAACTTATCCACAGTCAGAAAGCCAGGCAGTAGCAGAAAAGGGGATTTACATGAAACAGGGAATTTCATTCTAAACCTGTGCTATGACCACATTACTATAATGCATCCTCATTCAAATAGAAAAGTTAAATAATTTTACGTGCTTTCATTCAATTTATCAACACTTTAAGTACTTCATAAATTTGTGGGAACTTGTATTCTTTCTGTCATTTTATCTCTTAGTTCAGATCCCCTTACCAGCTAGTCACTAAAAACAAAAACAAAAAAACATTTTGTGTCTTAGGTTTTGTGTTTAGGCAGGACTGTATTTACCACATGTCAGGAACTACCTGTAAATGTGTTTGTTGGGAATCATTTGGTGTTTAAAATTTCCCAAAACTATATTCAAATGCAAAGAAAGGATGGTCCTCAGAGTTTTGAGGTAGGGAATGTAATCCCCCTAGGTCTTCAGCACACTGAGTAGGACTTGCTCTGTCCCAGACTATGCCCATGCAAGGGGGATGGCCGTCACCATGAAGGTAGTATCAGATTCCCTGGGATCTGTTCCAGAGCAAGAAAAACATAAAATAACCGAGCCTCACGATGCACCAGTAGCGCAAAATGAGAATCCCTTTCCTCATACTGTCTTAAGCTAATCTTACAACTCGAATGATCAAGTGCTTTATACCAAACCTCTGCCTGTGAGTAACAATTCCTGCTAATTGATTTCTTTTTCAGAATCTAGCTACACCCAGGGGCTGCCCTGGCTCACGTTCTCTGATATTTTAGGAGTGAGTCTGTGTGAGAAAATCCAACTGTTCTTCCTTCTGTGCTCTCACTCATAACACTCAGTACTTCTGGTCACCAAAATATGTGGAGGTTTTCCCCACGCCAGATGTCTTAGTCCATTTTCTGTCTCTTATAACAGAACACCTGAAACTGGGTAATTTATTTTGAAAACGATTTATTTCTTACAGTTTTGGAGACTAGGAAATCCAAGGTCAAGGAGGCACAGCTCCTGAGGGTCTTCTTGGAGAGGACTCTGCAGAGTCCTGAGTCAGCACAGGGTATCACATGGCAAGAGGGCTGAGCATGCTCACTTGCTGGCCAAGGTCTCTTCCTCTCCTTATAATGCCACTAGAGCCACTCCCGTGATAACCCATTAATCCACTAACCCATTAATTCATCACAATCCAAACACTTCCTAAAGGGCTCACCTCTCAATACTGCCACATTGGGGACTGAGTTTCAACATGAACTTTGGAGGGAACAAATACTCATACTATAGCAGCAAGCAATTCTCCAATTCTCTGCAGACACCAACTTTGTGTCATATAATTTAACTCGGTTCTGACACTACCTGGAGATGGTGCAGATCCCACAGGTTAAAGGCTTAGTCCCTTAAGACTGCCCCCACTTCAGATACCAATTGCAAGTCCAGGTTGTCACCTGTGCTTCTGACTGGTTGGCTGTAAAATCAGAGGGTGCCACAGTCCCCTCTTCGGGTTTGATTATTTGCTAGAATAGATACAGAACTCAGAAAAACAGTTCACTTACTAGATTGTCAGTTTTTTATAAAAGGCTACAACTCAGGAACAGCCAGGTGGAAGTGATGCGTAGGACAAGGTGTGGGAAGGGGAGTGGAGCTTTCACGCCCTCCCAGGGCTCACCACCCCCCAGCACCACCACGTGTTCAGCAACCTGGAAGTTCTCTGAACCCTGTCCTTCTGGGTTTTTACAGAGGCTTCATTACATAGGCATTATTGGTTAAATCATTGGCCGTGGTGATTAAATCAATCTCCAGTCCTTCTCCCTTCCCTGAGGTTGGGGGCAGGGCCTAAATGTTCCAACCCTCTCATGGTTGGTTCCCCCAGCAACCAGGCCCCCATCCTTAGGGGCTTTCCAGAAGTCATCTCACTAGCATAAACTCAGGTGTGCTTGAAAGGGGCCTGTTACTAATAACAAAGGACACATATCTCACACCTTCATCACTCTAATCACTTAGGAAATTTCAAGGGTTTTAGGAGCTCTGTGACAGGAACAGAGGAGAAGACCAAAATATTTCTCACTCCATCACAATATCACAGAGCCCCACTGAGTGAGAGCTGCTCTGACTGCTCTCAGCCCTGTCCTATCCTAGGTTCCAGGATACTGGCCCTGTGCGTCACTGAGGCCACCTGGGTCACAGCTCTGATAGTGTTCCTGGTCATGCTGAGCTTTGGTTCAGGGCCAGGTGCGTGCACAGGTACTTACTGCTCTTGGAGGGCCCAGCTTAGGTGAATGACCCCCATGGAGTTTTCCCTGGTTGGTCTACTGCCTAGGAAAGGCTTTGGGAATCTGATATTACCCAGGGGAGGAGGAGATCAGTGTGTGAGTCTGTTGGGGACAACGGTATCTGGTGGTCTGGAATGATATTAGAGGGACAAGGCTCTCAGAGAGAGTCATCATGATTGTATTTCAACATCAAACATTTAAAATGGGAAATTATGGTTAGTCTGGAGTGTCCAGGATCCCAAGATCACGTTGCGGAGTCAGTGCTAGAGGCCCCTCTGCAGAATCAGCAGGGGCCCCCGTGCCTTGAATAGCGATGGCCTGAGGAGCAGAGAAGGGTAAAGAGGACAAGCTGTGGTACCGGCCAACAGGATCCCTGCTGCAGCTGACTGTCCCTCACTCCAGAACCTGATCACACCACATGAGGACAGGGCCAGAGAGGAAGTGAGAAACAGGAAACGGCCGCCTCCCTGTGCAGTCCCTTGTAGCTGTCTTAATATTATGACTCCTGGGTTCCTGTATCAAATCCTCACAGCACCTCTTAATTTCTAGTTTCAATTTACCACCAAGACCACATGAAATAGAATTGTGACGTTTATGTCAAACTCCCCCAGTTCCCTGTCTCCATCTCTAAAGCCATCTCCACTTCCTTCTGACGATCTGGTTCTCTCGTGCTACTTCCCCAATTTCCAGGGGTAATAGCATTGGAAGCTCCTAAATTCATCTGCTCAAATTCCATCCTATTGGATCCATTTCTCACATCGAGGGAAGGGGAAATTTTTCTGACATTTATCGCTTACAGCGGCAGAGAATTGGACAAGAACAGCTCAGCTGTGGAGCTTGTGCCTGCAGACAAGAAAGGAAATGGAGAAGCTTGAGACTTAGCGGGCAGGAGGGGGCTGTGGAAGCAGCCGGGGAGATGGGGCGATGCCCCACAGGAGGGAGAGGCGAGATGGTGCAGGGCGGGCATGGGAGCAGCCGTTCTGGGAAGGAAGGGGCGGTGGTGGGCGTTCATATGAACACACTGGAAATCAGGGCTTGGAGCTCCCGTGGGGTGAATAGTGAGCAGGGTGGTGGTGGGAGGTGGGGAGGTGAGGTGGGGAGGCCAGCGGGTTCCGATTAGTAAGAGGAATGAGATGAGGATTCTTCAGTGTGGGAGGGAGAGAGCAGGCGCAGAGCTCTCTGCACAGTTTAGATGCCAGGGGGCTCATTGCTTTGTGAAATGTGGAGCCAGGAAACATAGTGCAAACGGGCTGGGCACATTCCATCATTTCCTTCTTGTGCCTCCAACTCCTCAGGGTTTCTTCCACTGATGGAGAAGAAAAGAGGTCAAGAAAAGAGAATAAAAAGAACCATGGTGACTCCCTCTTTTTCAACTTAATTGACTTGTTTTCTTCTAGACCAAGAAGCTGACCCTTCATTAGAGGTTACGACTTGACAGACTCTTTTCGTGGAAGTTTGTTATCACCAAACGTATTAGTCTGTTTTTGTTGCTTATAACAAAATACCTGAAATGGGAATTTATAAAGAAACAGTATTGCTTACAGTTCGGAGGCTGGCGAGTCCAAAGTCCAGGGAACACTTACGGCAAGGGCTTTCTTTGGTGGTCACTTTACAGCAATGCAGGGTGTCACATGGCAAGAATGGTGGGGGGGAGATAGCTCCTCATGTGCTGTCCTTATAAAGCCCTCAGAACCACGCCCACGACCACCCTCACACCATTAAATTATTAATCCATTTACTAGGGCATGGTCCTTACAATCTAATCACCTCTTCAAGGCCTCACCTTACAATTACCGTAGCTGGGTTTCCCACCCTCTTACCACTGTCACAGTGGGTAGCACCAAGCCTCCAACACATTAAACTTTGGGGGGACACAATCCAATCCATAATACCAGGAAACCTATTGTGTAGATAAGCACAGGTAACACTGTTTAGAGAAATCCTGGGAAGACAGGATGTGTCAACCTGTTAAACATGAAAATTACTTATGAATTAAACAGCTTGGATTAGAGTAGCCATGAATACTGTAAAAGGCCTGAGAAACCATTTGTTCAAAATGTCATAGTCAGTTATCCATTCCATCTTCACACAATGTTCGGAATTTGTTTTACTGCTTAGAATTTCCTGAACTTACACTATAAAACTTGCTCACTTTTTCTGCTTGTCAGGCAGACTGACTTCTCACGTTGAGAGGTGATCTCATGAGAAATGTCCTCACCTGTCCAATGCCGAAGGATGGACTTGGACACATGACGTATGGCAAAGCCATACTTTAATGGCAGTCTTGCAAGATCAGGTGTCTGTTGGGCAGGCATGCCAGAAACGGTGACGTTGAGCAATTTATTCCCTAGTGCACAAGTTCCTCCCCCAGTTCCTCACTGGCTGAGTACTATGGGGTATACAATCTTCCTGGACATCACCTAAGTTTTGTTACTTCCTTACAAGGCATTTATTGTCCCCTTCCCTCTGGTGGGAAGGGGTGGGCCCAGGAAAAGCCTGTGAAAAAGGCCGCCAGGAGTCCTGAGGAGGAAGAAGAACCAGGAAGTAAAAGAACAAGGTGACCAGCCGCCACCTTGAGAAGTCACCCTCGGGAAAATGGACTGTCAGGTATCACACCGCAAGATAGTCAAGCAACTCTTGTTAAGCTGTTCTGGAAAATGAATCACTTAGGATATTTTCCCACAGTCTTCCTCATTTGCAAATCTAAATAAAAGCCACACTTAAATTTTCTCACAGAATGAAGTCCTTTGCTTTGATGCAACTTCCATCACTGAAAAAGTAGAAAGGAGCAAAAAGGGAAGGGATGGCTTAAAGGAGTGAAGCTGAAATTGTTGAGAAAACACTAGTGACCTTTGGAACATGAAGAAAACTGGCTAAAGGAAACATTCAGCTCAAGGGTGCAACAGATTTGTAGCTCTCTGGAAAAATCCACTGTTCAGGGCATTCACCATCCCAGTATTGAAACCCTGGGCCTCCACCCTATCACCCCAGTAGCAGCAGAAGAGGCCTGAGGGGTTGTGTTTTTGTTCACTCCTTTTCTTACATCTCTTAATGAAAGAAGAAGTGGAAAGAAACAGACTATCGGGCTGGCCCATGGCTCACTCGGGAGAGTGTGGTGCTGATAACACCAAGGCCACAGGTTCAGATCCCGTATAGGGATGGCCGGTTCGCTCACTGGGTGAGCGTGGTGCTGACAACACCAAGTCAAGGGTTAAGATCCCCTTACCGGTCATCTTTAAAAAAAAAAACAGACTATCACCATTAAGTTAATAAAAGCTCCTTTCAAGCATTAAGGTCTTGCCCCGAGGGCAGCTCCTCTTGAGCCATTCCAAACAAACAAGGGGCTCTACCTGTGCCTTTCTCTTTGTCTCTAGATATTATAACCCATCATAGCTTGATAAGGGGAAAGGGTTCCAACCTCCACTGAGCAGGGTCAGATACTATGCTCTAGGTTTTATTTACATCATCTTATTTCATTTTCTCAGTAATCCTTCAAGGTAAAAAAAAAAAAAAAAATGTTTCTTCTTTTAGGTGAACAAGGTGAGACTCAGAGCGGTTACTTTGCTTGCACAAGGCTGCACACCTGACCAGTGGACATCCGAGCTGTCTCAGTTGTCATAACAAGATTCTTTTCTCCACGCCTAGTCCCAGCCTAGAGTGAACGTCTCCTCCTCCAAGAAAGGTCCCCTGCAGCACCACAACCTGCTTGTCTACCACATGACAGATTTCTGTCCACACAACATTCAAATCCGATCATTTCTGAATGCACAGGAGGAAACAGCTGGGGTTGTGTTCACCAACTTGATCCACAGTGGAGACTGAGCCTTCCATATCCTGGTGATGCTGGAAATGACCCCCCATCAGGGAGACGTCTACCCCTGCCAAGTGGAGCAGCCTGGACAGTTCGGCCACTGTGGTGTGGAGGGAGTTACTCCCCAGTGACCCTCTGAGAGCCTGGGGTCCACTTATTCCGACTTGTGTCACTTCACGTAGGGATCACACCACCGTGTGTTTTTCCTAATCCACCCCCCACTGTGGTCTGGGCTGGAAGCAGTGGAAATCTGGTGATTCTAGTGTGTTTGTTTACCCTGACCTGGGAGATCCTAAAGAATCTCTCCTTATCAGAAAATCTCAGAAAGGCAATCACCTTCACGACTGGCCCTCAGACATGAGAGCAGGCCTCTTCCTTCAGCCCATGAGTTTGGACTTAATGGGTTGACCAGAGGGACCAGATTTGCTAAAGTCAGCATTTGCATCCTGTGGAAGTCACCACCCTGAGACCCCAGAACTTTGGGTACGTTTTTCATCTCCTCCTTCTCCACAGTGGGTCCAGGCTTGGCCTTATCCTCTCCCTTTTACTAGATCAGGCTCCAGGATGTCAGACAAGGCCACAGGGTGCAGCAGGTGGAGGAGAGACTGACCCTGGGTCCATTTTTCCCAAAGGTGCAATCTGATTCTACCTGGGGCAAGATGCTGACTGGAGTCAGGGCTTTGTGCTGGGGCTCATCTCCCTCCTAGTAAGCTTCATTCTCCGTTTTAGAAACCAGCTAGGTAGGAAAACTTTTGGAAAGTGGTTGATATTGCTTTTCCACAGTCTTATTCTCTGTGATGAATTTGAGGTCGAAAAGCAAAACCACAAGCACAAGAGGCCACTGAAATCAGATTTTTTTTTTTTTTTTTTAGTGTTCGTAAGTTTTTTAAAATTCTTCCATTGATTATACATATTTTGGGGGTTCAGTATTGACATATCTTGATAAAATCAATATTACTAGTATATATATTGTTACACGTTGTACTTATTCTTTATGCCTCTTGTCCAATCTCTCCCTATCCCCCTCTTCCCCCCTCTCCCACCACTGATAACCCTAGATTTCTTCTCTTTCTGAAAGAGTAATGGTTACTCTGTTGATTTGTTGCCTAGATGAAAGGTGTGTTCAGGTCCCCCAATATTATCGTAGAGCAGATGCTTCTTCTGTCACTCTGGAACGGGCTTGTGGAGAGAGACATCCTCTTCTTTTCTTTGATCTCTGCTGGTGACTCTCCTTGTGTCAATGCACTCCAGTGGCTGGCAGACCACCTGCATGGTGGTTGTGATGTCTAGCCATTTTCATGGCAGCTGTGGTTACTGTGGTGGCTGTGGTGGGCCACCTACATGGAGGTGATGTTTTTTGCATGCTCCTCAGTGCTGGTGATGTGCCTGGTTGTGAGGTGGGGCTCAGTCCCCCGAAATCAGATTCTGATGACACAAAGACAGCCCTGTAAGGGGAAGATGCCCAGACTGGGGTCTTGGCACAGCAAGATTCCTAAGACTCCTAGTTACCTATTCTGCAGAGTGTTCTTTTCAGCCTGAGGTAGGCTTAAGTTGCCAGATTGGGCCTGCTTTAATTCCCAGTAACATAGGAAATTGTGTGCCAATGTTTATATCATTTTCTAAGATGCTATTGCTCTTTATTCTCTCAATAACTGAATACATCTTTTTAGTTTTCATTTCAGGATGACAAGGACCTCACACAATAGTTGATATTTCTGTAATTCATTTCATTGCAACATGAGTTTGGGGGCATTTAATGAGTATGTTGTGTTCAGGATATTATAGGAAGTGCCTAAGGATGAAGAGAGACTCTCAGAGCTGTCCCTTTCTTTCAGGTTGAGGCAAATTGTCCTGAACTCTTTGTCCCGTTTTCACCTTTGGGTGGGTGTAGGCAATGAGCATTACTTTGCCTCGTTGCTGAAGGAAACCCTAGAAACACTCTTCCCTTGTTCATCACGCCAGCACTCAGCCTCTCTTGATGATTTATTTCTCTCCTGGGAATCTACCGGGAGAGGAATGCAGCCTCTGGGCTCAGGTTGGTTTCTGTTTTGGATTTTTCCTCCTCCTCTTCCCCTTCTTCTTCTCTTTGTTCTTCACAGGGCTCCTACGTTGATTGTATTAATCTGTTTCTGTTGCTTATAACAGAATACCTGAAACTGGGTAGTTTGTAAAGAAATGAAATTTATTGCTTACAGTTTCAGAGGCTGGGAAGTCCCAAGTCTAGGGAACACATCTGGTGAGAGATTTGTTCATGGTGGGGTCTCTACAGAGTTCCTTGGCTACCAGGGTATCACATAGTGAGAATCAGCTAAGGAAGAGAGAATTAACCTCTTCACTTGCTCTCTTTTTAAAGCCACATACAAGGGCCAGCTCATGGCTCACTTGGGAGAGTATGGTGCTGATAACACCAAGTCAAGGGTAAAGATCCCTATATAGGGATGGCCAGTTAGTTCACTTGGGAGAGCGTGGTGCTGACAACA
This sequence comes from Galeopterus variegatus, assembly GCF_000696425.1. Taxonomy (NCBI): domain Eukaryota; kingdom Metazoa; phylum Chordata; class Mammalia; order Dermoptera; family Cynocephalidae; genus Galeopterus; species Galeopterus variegatus. The sequence goes on from NW_007728583.1 coordinate 102,881, forward strand.
CCAAGTTAAGGGTTAAGATCCCCTTACTGGTCATCCTTAAAAAATAAAAAAAGTCACATCCATTATGGATGTGAGAACCACATCCATTATTCCATGAATGGATTGATCCATTTACCAGGGCACAGTCCTCACAATCTAATTACCTCCCAGCCAGTTAGTTCACTTGGGAGAGCGTGGTGCTGACAACACCAAGTTAAGGGTTAAGATCCCCTTACTGGTCATCCTTAAAAAATAAAAAAAGTCACATCCATTATGGATGTGAGAACCACATCCATTATTCCATGAATGGATTGATCCATTTACCAGGGCACAGTCCTCACAATCTAATTACCTCCCAAAGGCCCCAGCTTTCAATTACTGTAATAGGACTTCCCTCCCTCTTAATACTGTTGTGGTGGATATTGTTTCCAATACATGAACCTTTGGGAGACACATTTGACCCATAGCACTATCTCAAACATCACATGTCTCCTGGAACAAGCATGTCTGATATTTCTGTTGTCCAGCAACCTCCAACCTTCAAAAAGGACATTGCAACTGAATTGTGCCTCTGACACCAGTTTCTGAGTCTCTGCATTTTAATTCAATGTTCTTTCTCTTTCTCAAGTTCTCCAGTCTATAGAGTGTTCTTTCCTGAGGAACATAAATCACCTAGATATGATGTTATTGTCTGCCTTTCTTCTTGAGAGGAAGGAAAGGGTCATATGGCCATGTTTATCTTGAAGGCTTTGGTGACCACTGGGACTGGTGAATAGCCTGGGGTTAAGTCACTGTTGCTTTAGCCAGGCATGGAGAAATAAATTTCTTTATGGTGATCAATTCTCCTTAATTCTCCTTATTGACTAGAAGTCCAACTGACAGAAAACCTCCTAGAATTTGCTTTATTTCATTGTAGATGCCCAAGTTTATGTTGTGCCAACACCAGCAAGGAGTGGGACCATCACTCCTAGTAATCCCAGATAGTTACTGAGCCTGGCTTTCACTGCTGAAAGTTATACAGGACTGATAAACCATGTCAATTATTAAGAATATGTTTTCCAAATATAAAAGTCAACATAAGATCCCAATTTGTATTATTATTTGCATCATTTCAGAGACAGACTTATCCCATAATTCTGTGTTCACCTGATCACCCCAACTCCCTCCCTCGTGAGTAATGTAATGGGAAGTACACCCCCAGCTTCAAAAGTCAAAGACATGGGTAGATCAGCTTTTTCAGACATAGGCCCGCTTTTAGAATACAGCATGTTATGATTTTTATAAATCATTTTAATTGATGTCTGAGACCAAGACAGAAGAAGTCATATTTGCTCCAGTCATTTCATGGGTGTGCCCCCAAAGTCCAAATTTTATATAATAGTACTCAGGAAAACTTCTAATTGTTATAATACTCATAGATTCATATCAGTTTTCAAAAATAGCAGGGCCTTAACCAAGCTTAAAGGGTTTTCTTTTCCTAACTGAAGAAGTTGGATGTGACTACCAGAAATCATTTTGATGAAATATGTCCATAAATTATGATAAGTCAGGTTTTGGTGAGTTTGTACATTACCAGATACAATACCAAATAGAGGACTGTGTTGGGGATCCCCAAGACCTCCCCAGGTTAGATGATTCACGAGGAGGATTCACAGGACTCAGCAGATAGTCATACTCACTGCTATGATTTATTACAGTAAAAAGATACAAAGCGAAATTAGCAAAGGGAAAAGGCACACGGGGGCAAGTGACAAAGTCCAGGAGAAACCAGACACAGGCTTCCAAGGACCCTCTTCCATCAGAGTCACACAGGACACGCTCAATTCCTCCAACAACAAGTTGTGATGACATGTAGAATATTGTCTACCAGAAAAACTCCTAACAGACTCAACAATAGGGGTTTTTACAGGCGCTTGTGTTAGTCAGAATTTTTCAGAGAAACGGAACCAATAGATATATATACTCTGCAAATAGACATAGGAGAGGGTATTTATTATGGGGATTTGCTCACTTGATAATGGAGGCTGAGACGTCCCACTATACACCATCTGCAAGCTGGTGAGCCAGGGAAGCCAGTAGCGTGACTCAGTCCAAGTCCAAAAGCCTGAGAACCTGGGGGGCCGCTGGTACGAGTCCCAGAGTCCAAAGTCCAGAGAACCTGGAGCTCTGATGTTTAAGGGCAGGAGAAGATGGGCGTTCCAGCTCCAGAAGAGAAAGAGAGGGAATTTTTCTTTCCTCTGCCTTTTTGTTCTATCTGGGCCCTCGGCTGATCAGACGGTACCCACCCACACTGGAGGAGGGACGATTTTCCTTACTCAGTCCACAGATTCAAATGCCAGTCTCTTCCAGAAACACCATCACAGACATATCCAGAAATAATACTTTACCAGCAATCTAGGTATCCCTTAATCCAGTCAATTTGACACCTAAAATTAATCATCACGTAGGCACCCTTTGCCTAATAAGTACACACCGAAGTTCCAGACTCCCAGAAGGAAAGCAGGTGTTCAGCATAAACCATATTGTTTGTTCAAACAGTTTAGAATAGTGAGCCATTCTTATCTGTGCTGGGAATGGGGATAACCCTCCTGAAATTCAAGTTCGCAGATGCCAGCCAGGGCCAACATTATAAGCCGGCGTTTCAAATGACAGCAATAAGTTCTGATATGTTAACTCCTCTGCACAGAAGCAAACCATCCATTTTGTTGACAATTTTCAAAATAATGTGATTGTCCATGTTTATCAAAGAAAGTCATACATTGGGCCAGCCCCGTGGCTCACCCGGGAGAGTGCGGCGCTGGGAGCGCCGAGGACGCGGGTTCAGATCCTATATAGGGATGGTCGGTGCACTCACTGGCTGAGCGCAGTGCAGGCGACACCAAGCCAAGGGTTCCAATCCCCTTATTGGTCACACACACCAAAAAAAAGTCATACATTGATACAGAAGACTCTCTTAAATCCTACTTTTCTGGAAACAGTGGTAATTACAGAAGACATAGAGCTAAATTCATAACATTATTTTTTACTCTGAAATTATTATTACAAATATTTTATGAATCCTATTGGTACTTAGGCAGGTTTTAAAAAGCTAAAGTTACAAACCAAGAATACAGATGAAAGTGTTCAGTGAAATTTTTAATTTTTGCTGCACGTGATGAGAAATTACACAAACTTTCTATCCTGTGATATTTCTTGTAGAGACTAGGGGCAGCCCATCTCTCAGTGCCCCAGATGAAAAAAAGAATTTATAATTTGATATATCCACTGTCAATCATCTAGGTAAAAGTGAGGGAGGCAGTCTACTTTGTGCCCAAAGAATTTCACATCCAAGGGGTTTGGCTGTGAATGAGCCTCTCATTGCCTGCATTGCCTGAGAGAAGCTTCACTAGTTGGGATCTTGAGAAGAAAGAAACACACAAACAAGCAAACCTCATCAGCAGAGGGCTGAGAATCCAGTGTTTATAAGTCCTAATGATTAATTTAATATTATCTTGAGTCATAATTAAGGGACTTCGTTTAAAAACGATTTTGACTGACATCACAGCGCTGGTTGAAATAAGAAGGAATTGGGGGCCGGCCCGGTGGCGCACTGCTGCAGTGCGCCGCTTGGGAAGCGCGGCCGCGCTCCTGCCGAGGGTTCAGATCCCACATACAGACCGGCCGCTCACTGGCTGAGCGAGGTGCGGGTGCAACACCGAGGGTTGCGATCCCGATGCCGGTCCTGGTCCGGTACGGGCGCGACACTGAGGGTTGCGATCCGTTGCCGGTCACTGACATCACAGCGCTGGTTGAAATAAGAAGGAATTGGGGGCCGGCCCGGTGGCGCACTGCTGCAGTGCGCCGCTTGGGAAGCGCGGCAGCGCTCCTGCCGAGGGTTCAGATCCCACATACAGACCGGCCGCTCACTGGCTGAGCGAGGTGCGGGTGCAACACCGAGGGTTGCGATCCCGATGCCGGTCCTGGTCCGGTACGGGCGCGACACTGAGGGTTGCGATCCGTTTCCGGTCACGAAAAAAAGACAAAAAGGAAAAAAAAAAAAGAAATAAGAAGGAATTGGACACATCACTAACAGACACGTAGACGGGATGTCGGAATAAATTCTGGTCCACGATTACCAGGGAATGCTGCACAGCTGCTGAGGTGGGGGTGGTGGGTCTATGTGTGCCCACATGGAAAGGCATCAAGGAACCATTTAGCGAAAAGCACATTGACAGTCTGTCTGTCTTGAGGAGCTCATTTTTACAAACTACATATATAGATATAAGCATGCATGTACACATGTATGTAAATGAACGTGTGCGTGAGAATGAGACAGACAGCCTGACAGAGACAGAGAGACTAATGAGAGAGACAGAGCCCGAGAGATGTGACCAAACCACTAGCAGTGATCAGCCCTAGTGGGTGGGACTTTCAAGTCATTTATCTCTCCTGTAGGTAATATTTAAATATTTTTATAAGGTGCATATTTTTATAATTATAGAGAGATTAACATCATATTAAATACTATCCATTTATCGCTCACCTATCAGATAAAGTGCATTACCTAGTTTTTATATTAAAGGTGTTTATTACAAAGACAAAAGATATTTATAGTGAAATAAAGACTTCAGTACCAATAAAGAATAAAATAAAGAACATAGTCCTTCCACCCAGAAATAAATAAATAAATAATATTTTGGCTGATATCTGACTTTAGAGTCCTGAAGTTTTCACCCTCTGCTTTATGAAAAGAACCGATAGATTAATTTGACAAGGAGAAGAAGGCCTCTGTGATCTTCTGTTTGGCCAAGAATTCTGTTATGGCATCCTCAGGGTACAGCCATGCGGCTGTGAGACAACTCCGAATTCTCACCATTGAGTCAAGTTGTGAAGCTCACCTTCTTGTGGTAGAAGATTGTTACATGGAAACATGGCAGGTAAATAATATATCTACCCTTTTTCCTTTCCCTTTTTACTGGGCAATTGCAGAGAATAAAAACTGTAGGTTGTTTTTAAATGTCATGAGAAACATTCTAAAGTTTTTGAGAAAAAGGCCAGATGAATCATTGCAAAGAACCTGAATTTAAAAATGAATCTAACTTTAGAGAATATGAAATTATCTCCACCTAGTGGTCAACATTGGAATCCAGACTTGGAACAAGAAATAAGGGAATTTGTCAACAATTTGGGAATTCTCCAACATTCATTACAAAAAAAGTTATAGAAAAACTGAGGTATGCAAAAAGACATGAATAAAAATAAATATGACCAAACAGATAGGCTTGGCAGCACCTAGACTCCTGTGGTTTGGCTATGCTTTTAACAGCAGCTGTGAAAATATGCTAAGCGTTGCTATGTCGCCAAACTGCTCTAATTATATATATATATACTTTTTTTTGTTTTGGTCTCTGCTGGTGCCTCTCTTTGTCAATGCAATTGAGAGTCTGGCATGCCATCTGCACAGTGGCTGTGACTGCTGCTACAGAGACTAGTTTATTTTGCAGCAGCCATGGCAATTGTTGTGCCATTGTGGGCTACCCATGTGAAAATGATGTTTTTGGTGTGCTCTTTACCAGGTTGCAGCTGGGTTTGGCTTCCCCCGGCTCCACACCTCAGGGCTCCGGTAATTATATTTTTAAAGAATTGATTTTTTTTTAAATGGCAATATCAAAGGATACAAAATTTCAGAAAGACAGAAGGAATAAGTTTGTGACATCTATTGTGCAACATGGCAACTATAGTTAATGACAACGTATTGAATACTTGAAAGTTGCTAAGAGAATAGGTTTTAAGTGCTTTCACCACACAAAATATATTAATTAGCTTGTTTATCCATTAAACAATGTACACATAAATCATGTACACCCCAAATATGTATAATTTTTATTTGTCAAGTTAAAAAAGAAAAGAAAAAAAGAATTAAACAAATATATACATTTTTGTTGCACAGGTGTATGAGAAAGTAATCAATAAAAGACTTCTAAAATAGGACTGGCCGGTTAGAGCGCAGTGCTGATAACACCAAAGTCAAGGTTTCGGATCTCCTTAAGAAAGGAAAACAAAAGAGACTTTAAAATATATTTTTTAAAAAGTACAAACAGAAGGCAAGCCTTCAATATCCACTTTGGAGAGAAGAATGTGTACATAAGTAGAGATTCCTGGTGTGTGTAAAGAAGGTGTGATCATCAAAGAACACCCTGAGCAGCGCTGTCAATAGAACGTTCTGCTCCCATGGGAATGTTCTATGTCTAGCTGTCCAGTTGAGTTGCCCCTAGCCACAGGTGGCTCCTGAGCACTTAAATGCTAGTGGCTGGTGCAGCCAAGGGGCTGAAGTTTTTATTTAATTTAATTATAAATTATTTAAATTTATCAAAATCATATACAAGAAAAAGTCTCTTTCTCACTTCTTATACCACAGCCACCCAGTTCCTAAAATTACCAGAGATATTTCATGCATATAAAATTACATATGTATATATAGTCCTCTTTTTCCATGAATGGTAACTTACCATACACTTCCTTCTGCCCCTGGATGCCAGCGTTTGGTGTATATTGATGCATGCCTACACAGACTGTACAGTGTATCCTCAGGAAATGTCACAATAAAATGCTCTGCTTAAAGAAAAAAAAATCATTTAAATTTAAATTATTATAGCCACACGTGACTAGTGGCTACCATACTAGACCGTCAGAGTAGAGTTAAGAATCTCTGTCTTTAGAGAGGTAGGCCCCCTCTGAGTAGCTTTTAATGAATGTGGAACCACCTGCAAGAGAAAGTGCTAGAGAATTGAAAAAATGAAAAAGAATTTGAGAAACCAGGAAGCATGGAGATAAAGTGTCTGGTTATGGCTCATTAGATTTGGAGATATCAGAATCCCGAAACCATAATAGGCCCACTAGCAAGTTAATAAAATTACAAAAGAAGGTTACGGAAGTATCAACAGCAGTCCAGTTCTAGCAGATACAGAAGCTACAGCCATAGAAATAATCTTGGCACACTCTCAACTCATGCAGTTTAAAAACGTTGGGAGTCAGGCCAAAGGAGAAGACCAAGACAAGGAGCTTATAAACTTTCAGAACACATTTCTCTAAGTACATGCAGAAAGGGGGCATTTCAACACCTCCTTTGGTTCATCCTCTGAATTTAAGGAGCTTTGCCCTAAAGCCGGATCCTCACAGGACAGGATGAATAGCCCCAATGTCCTCCTCTCCAGATATGTTATGACGTTAGTGTCTGGAGACACTGTACACTCTCGTTAGAATGTTTTGAACAAAGAACAATATTTAAGAACTCTTGAAACTTTGGCATATAGGATCAATGGCAACTTTCAGTCAGGAAACCCTAATCTACTAAGAAGGGCTATTTTGAATATTGGGGTATGTGGAGGAAAAAGGATCTAAGTTGGTAGATGGTGAAGACATTAATGGGGGATCAAGAGAACCGAGAAAGTTTCTATGGTGATTTCATCTGCCCTGGGTATGTTATTTGAACTTACTATTGCAATTCTGGGAACTGGAAAAGCTCTTACTTAAATGAACCCCTGAAATTCCCCTTCCCCACAAAATAATATAAACAAGAAACAGTGCCACGTACCTAGGAGGGTATATAAAATAACAGTTATGGTAAAATAGCTGGAGAAACTTGAGATAATCCCTCTGACCAATAGTACTCTTTAGGAATGCATTTTGGCCAGTCAAAAGGTAGGTCGATCTTGGAAGTTAATTGTGAATTACAACAATATTAGGAATAATAGCTAATTCTGAAGTAGTATTTACTAAGTACAAGGGAGTGCTCTAAGCACTTTACATGTATTTAACTCATTTAGTTATAAAAAAATAAGTAAATTGTGTCCAGCACTGTACCTGATATCATTTCCTTAATAAAAGATCTTGCTAAATCAATCCTTGATTAAATCTGGCTGATGCATTTTTTCAATACCAATAAATTATTTTCACCACCAACAGTTTGCTTTCACTTGGCAGCCGCAACAAGTCACCTTTACTATATTGCCACAGTAAATTCTGCCACCCTGAGACATAATCCAGTAAATAGAATGTAACAGATGACCTAAATCCAATTCAAGTATTAAAATTGTTCATTACACTAATAACGTATTAACCAGGGATGACTTGAAAAAAATTGTGCCCATGAGGAACTTTTTAGGGTGATAGAAGTATTCTTTACCTTGGCTTTAGTGTAGTTACATGATAAATATGTTTTTCAAAACCCGTGGAACTGTACAGCTAAGAAGGATAAATTTTACTGTATATAAATTATCTCAGTAACCTGATTTTTTATAAATGCAACTGCACTCAAAACTTCTGTATTCTTTTACTGATTTGATGAGTAAAAGAAATGGATAAAACATAAAAACAGCAAAAATAACAGTAAGACTTTTGGGGAGAAAAATTCTGCTTAAGACCAGGCAAAAGCCCTTGCCCTCGAGACCCTCTACCTGAAAAAGAAAAACAGAAATTAACTGGCATGTTTGAATTCTGAAGACTGCATATCCCACATCTGTATTATTCTTGGGTCTCTTCATCAATTACTAAAAATGAATCCAAAGTTATGTGGGTCTTTAAACAGCAAGATGCCTCTGAGCTCTGCTGTCTAATATGGTAGCCACTAGCTACGTGTGGCTATTTAAATAACTAAAATTAAATAAAATTAAGAATTAATTTTCTTGGGTATGCTAGCCACATTTCAAGTGCTCAATAGCCATGTGTGCTAGTGGCCACCATATTGGGTTGCGCAGATGTAAAACATTTTCATCAGCACAGAAAATTCTGTTGTACGGCACTGCCTTAGAGGCCAAACAGGTGTATAGATCACTGGAGTTTAGTGATATGTGTACTGAACACAAAATTATATGGCACGTGTCCCCTAGAATTCAACTGCCTGATATTTCTAACAATTAAAATCATCTTGGGATGATACATACTGTAACTACCCTGCTAGAGCCCTACCTAACGAGCCCTTCTCAGACACAGACACCTCCAAGGCAGATATCATACATACAGGTGACTAATGGTGGAGTCACGGAGGAGCGGTTTGCTACAGCATAGGCACAGCTCTCAGTGCCTATAACAGCCTCCAAAAGCTTCAAGAAATCCCTGATGGGAGGTTTACCAGCAAAACAAAACAAATAGCCTATTTGTTTTTAGACTCTTGCTATAATGCTTTGCCTAGAGGTACTGGCCTCCAGGCCATCGCTAGTAGGTTGATTATGTTGAAATTCCCTCCCATCAGAGCAAAAAATATGTCCTTAAACAATAGGTCTTATGCAAATTATGGGACTGCTTTATGGTAAAATTATGGTTACAAAATTGTGGTAAATAAATAAATTAAATTAAATTAAGTTAAAAATTGTGGTAAAACCCTGCAGAATCCCCCATTTCCAGATATTACTCAAGAAATTGTTCATAAAGGGCTGACGGTTAGCTCAGCTGGTCAGAGCACAGCCTTGTAACACCAAGGTCAAGGGTTTGGATCCCCATACCGGCAAGTCCCCCAAAAAGAAATGGTTCAGAGACATGGAATGGCAGAGAATGCCAGCTGTTCCCCCATATCCATAATCCCATGATTCCCATGATTCCTTGATAGAACTTTAACTGGGCACATGGACTCCCAGAATATGTACTTCGGGGTATGTACTAGTTTCCCATGCTGCTTTCCAGTTATGTGTGGCCGGGTGACCAAACTCTATCCAATGAGCAGTAAGCAGAACCGTTTGCACAATTTCTAGAAAGTGGCTTTATAAAGAGAGGTTAGTTCTTATTTCCCCTGCCTCCTTCCTGCTGTCTGGAATGCAAACATGAAGCTGGAACTCAAGCAGTTGTACTGGACCTTGAGATGGAAGAGTTAAGTTGAGGGGGTGGAGCAACGAGATGAAAGGAGACTAAATCCCCGAGGCTGTTAACACCATACCAGCTCTATGTGAGAGAGAAATAAACTTCTATCTTGGTTCAGCCACCATTGTTTTCAGAGTTTCTGTTTCTCACAGCTGAACCTGATCCTAACCAAAACAGAACAAGAGTAGACTCATCAAACTATAAATGGAGCTTGCAGTGTGCTTATCATCCCCAAGCATCAGGCATAGTCAAATGATGGGATGGTTTTCTCCAGCCCTGGTGTGGAACCCTCACTAACAGCTCCCTCGCTAGCTGTTTATCTCTTTGGTAACCACGCCTTACATGGCGCCTGCTGTAGGTTGGATGCCCGCCCCATCCCAACCTCACTGAAGCTTAAATCTCCACTGTAACTGTTGAGGGTGGGAAATCCTATTATGGTAATTGAAAGGTGAAGCCTTGAAGAGGTGATTAGATTGTAGGACTATGCTGTAATGAATGGATTAATAATGATGGCCAGTGGTGTGGTTCTGAGGGCTTTAAGAAGGAGAGCACAAGAAGGGTCTCTCTATCTGCTCCGTCATTTTCTGCCATGTGAGACCTCCGCATTGCTGTAAAGCCACCACCAAAGAAGACCCTCACTAGATGTGTTCCCCGGACTTCGGACTTCCCAGACTCCAAAACTGTAAGCAACAAATTTTGTTTTCTTTATAAATTACCCAGTTCTGGGCATTTTGTTATAAGCAACAGAAACAGACTAATACAGAAGTCAGTACCAAGGAGTGGGGTGTTGCTTACAACAGATACTTGAAAATGTGAAAGCAGTTTTGGAACTAGGTAATAGGCAAAGGCTGGAAGAATCTGGAGAACAGGCTATAAAAAGCCTAACTGCTGGTGGGAGCTTAAAGACAAGAAAACAAGTTTGGAACTTCTTAAAGATTGGTTAAGTGGTGGCGAGCAGAATGCCGATAGAAATATGGACAGCAAAGTCCATACTGAGGAGATCCCAGATGTAAATGAGACGTGACTTTTTGGAACTGAGCGAAGATCACTCTTGCTATGAACCAGCAAAGAGCTTAGCTCCAATCTGTTCATGCCCAAAATTTTTATGGAATGTGAACTTAAAGTTGCCAACTCGGTATTTGGCAGAAGAAATTTCTAAGCAGCAAAGCATTAGGAAGCTGCATGGCTACTTGTAACAGTCTACACTGAGTTATGGCAGAAAAGGCATGATGTAAAGCCAGAGTTTATAATTAAATGGAAAGCAGAGTGGAGAGATTTGGAAAATTTTCAGCCTAGCCATGTGGTAGAGAAGCAGAGAGCATTTTCAGGAGAAAAAATGCAATGGTGCTAAGGTTAGTACAAAAGAAAGGGATTGTCAAGAGAAGGGGGGAAAGTCCCTGAAGGCATTGCAGAGGCCTCTGGGGCCAACCCTTCCATTTCAGGCCCAAGGCTTAAGGAAACAGAATGGTCTTGGGGAATAGACCTGAGGAGCCCTCCATGGGCTCGCTGCCCAGGGCCACCTCAGGACGCTGCTCCCCATACAAGTACCCCAGCTGCTTCAGCTGCTCCAGCTATGGCCAAATTGGCTACAGGTGTGGCGGAACTGGCAGCTTTGGAAAATACAAGGCGGAAGACTTAGCAGCATCCATGTGGCATCAGGTCTACAGGCTCACAGAATGCCAGAGCTCTGAAGACTTGGGAGCCTCCACCCCGATTTCAAAGAATGTATGGAAAAGACTGGGGGTCCAGGAAGTGATCTGTCGCAGGGCAGTCACCACAGGTAGCCTTCACTAGAGAGATGCTGAGCAGAAACGTGGAGTCAGAGTTGCAGCAGAGAAACCCCATCAGTGCCATGTCTATTGGACCCGTGGGAGCTAAAGCATCACCTGAGGCCAGAAAAGATATAGAAGCAGAGCTGCCTGAGGACTTGGGGACCCAATCCCGCACACCAGCGTGCAGAGGATGTCGAACAAGCTTTGAGATTTAATGCCTACCCTGCTGGGTTTCAAACTTGTTTAGGACCAGTTACACCTTTCTTTTGGCCTATGTCTCTCTTTTTGAATAGGAATATGTACCCTATGCTTGTCCCACCATTGTATCTCGGCAGTAGATACCTTGTTTTGATTTTAGAGATGAGACTTTGAACTTTGGATTTTGGACTTTTGAGTTGAAACCAGATGTTGGGGATGAAATGAATGTATTTTCATGTGAAAAGGACATGAGATTTGGGGGACCAGGGGCAGAATGCTGTAGATTTGATGCCACCCACAAACTCATTGAAGCTTACATCTCTGCTATAACAGGTGAGGGTGGGAAATCCTATTATACTAATTGAAAGGTGGGGCCTTAAACTGGTGATTAGATTGCAGGACCATGCAGTAGTGAATGGATTAATAAGGGTGGTCAGGGGCGTAGTTCTGAGGGCTTAAGAAGGAGAGCACAAGAAGGGTCTCTCTATCTGCTCCGTCATTTTCTGCCATGTGAGACCCCTGCATTGCTGTAAAGCTCCCACCAAAGAAGACCCTCACCAGATGTGTTCCGTGGACTTTCCAGCCCCTGAAACTGTAAGCAATAAATTTCATTTTCTTACAAATTACCCAGTTCCAAGTATTTGGTTGTAAGCAACAGAATACAGTGCCTTTTCCAACATCATATACCTTTATGGTGCTCATTAGTAAGGAGCAAATGTGATTCTTTTTATTCCTCTAATTAGTGAGCCCCCAAAACTGTGACTAACAGGACAGAAAAGGAATACCAGACACTGCTCTGTGTGTCAATAAGGCATTTGTTGAGTTTAGGGCCACCTCTATTGATTTCAAAAAGGACCTGTATAGATTTATTTGCAGTAATACATCAAAACACAATTTGGTGACAATTATACCTTTCCCATGTTGCATCTGTATCTGCCAAGTTTAAGACTCGTGTCTTCATGGGGCCCGCCCGGTGGCGCACTGCTACAGTGCGCCGCTTGGGAAGCGCAGCAGCGCTCCCGCCGAGGGTTCGGATCCCACATACAGACCGGCCGCTCACTGGCTGAGCGAGGTGCGGGTGCAACACCGAGGGTTGCGATCCCGTTGCCGGTCCCGGTCCGGTACGGGCGTGACACTGAGGGTTGCGATCCATGGCCGGTCACGAAAAAAGACAAAAAAAGAAAAAAAAAAGACTCTTGTCTTCAAAGCATTTGCAATAGCTGTAAAATGGCTCTTTAAAGATACAGCGAAGCAGTAATGAACATTTCTACAGCTAAGTGGTGTGGGGCATGTATACCACATCTTTTCTTTGTTGGTGAGTGTATGTTTGACAGTGACATAAACAGAAAACAAGAGTTATAACAAAAATATGCTTAAAGTTTAGCCAAAGAAAATATGTAAGGGTAACATTGTGAGAGGATTAAGTGTAAAGATATAAAGAGTCTGGGACCTTGATGGCATTATTGAATGGTGAAACAAATGCCAGCAGCTGTCTGCTACAGATTTCTTATGTGAGAAAAATGATTTTTGGCTTATTTTAGCCACTGTTTTTTGGATCTTCTGTGCCTGCACTTACAAGCATTTCTGATGGATACAGCAGATCCCAGGAGGCCCTTTCAGACCTGGGGCACTTGGTTGCCTTTCCCACTCTATTCCTTTGCTTATTTCTTGCAGATCTCCAGTTTAGAGCAGAGGTTCTCAACCCAGCCTGCTTTTGGAACCACCTGGAGAACTTTTACAAAAGTACCCTGGCCCCACCCCCAATGGATTGAACAACATCTCTGAGAATGGGGAAGAGGGCATGAGTATTTTTAAGAATGTATCTACGTTAATGAGTCTCAAACTTTCTTTATCTCAGGATCCCTTTATACTCTTAAAAATTGTTGGGGACCCTGGAAACTTTACCTATGTGTGTTATGCCATTGATGTGTACCATGTTCTACTCAACACTACCCAAACCAAGACCATCTACCATTCGGAATTTTTTGTCAAAGTCCCCAGAGCCCCAGTTAAACATGGTGCTATTTCCCATCTTCACTCTAACCCTAATATATCTGAAATATGTTTGTTGGTTTTTTGTTTTGGTTTCTTGATTTTGTTTTGTTTGTTTCTATAGATTTGCTGATCTGAAAATTAAGGAAAACCTGCAGGTATTAATAAAAATAACCACAACTGAAAAGTTGCAAAGTTGTAAGAAACCTCTATCAGCACGAGTCATAGAGGTATACTTTATTTAATGAGGAAAACTGGCACACTACCTGATCCAGCAATATGGCCCAGACCCTGGGGAGATGTGAACACAAGTAAGGAGTATATCACTAAGACCCACATACTTTGGCCTCAGTCTCTGTAGAGTCTAAGCCTTTTATGGGTGAGGTGGTGAGACCTGAAGCATGACCTTTACATGAGCTGCCGTAATGTCCAATGTGGCCTTTATCTATTATACTTTGAAAAACCATCCATCTATGTCTTAGGAATCAAAAGACCTTCGGCCTGGAAGTAAGATGTTACTAAGAGAAACAGAGGCCGGAGCCACTGGCTGTTGGGCTCTGCTGCAGCCTGAGCCATTGGTAATGCACCAAGATGCTTCAAAGCATTATTAAAAATGTTTGGATCCCCATAAGGCCCTACTATACCCAAGTTTACCAGGAGATTTGGGTAGGAATAGGGTTGATGGGCTTTATTGTTTATAAAATCAGGAGTGTTGATAAAAGAAGTAAAGCTTTGAAAGGTTCAAGTCCTGCACCTGCTCGTGGTCATCATTAACCAGCTTTACTTGGAGTACACACGAGACGAAATGTCCGTCCACCTGTAAATTTCAGCAGGTTAGATGGGAAGCTGGGTTAGATGGGAACATGGAACATCACTATACACTTGTATATGTACCGTTCCTTCGCAGCATGAATAAATGTATCTGTGAAATGCACCACTTACATTAAAAAAGAAAGAGACAGAGGCCAGAGCAAAGTTAACAAAATGGACTGACATGCTCTTGCCAACTGAGGAAAGGTCCTGTGGTGTGCTTGCTCTCACTGAGTCTGAGAACTGCAGTCATTCTACTGTTCGGCCTATTTGGGGTGGCCCTAAAGGAGGTGGCCCTATAGATGTCCCTGGTCTTCACTCAAGGACTAGTGAAACAGGTCTCCCCTACTAAGATGGCAGCGTGCTGGCAGTTCCAGTTCCCATGAAACTGAAGATGTTCCCTGAAGATGAGAAAAAAGATAACAGAATGCCAGCTGCAAGTACCCAAGGGTGACTTCTGTTCACGTCAACGAGTTTGAGTTGAGAAACGTAACCATGGCCAATGCACATAAACTCTCTGTGAAGGAAGAAGTTCGGATGTGGCCCTGACACTCCCTGCTGGCCACTCCAAACTTGCGGGAACAGGGGCTACACCCCAGGAAACCGGTTCACTCCCCGCTACTACACAGGAACTTCTTCCTGAGGCAGCTAGAGTCTTGTTTTCACCCACTCGCTTCCCTTTCTCTTCTCCACTCTCACGTGCCCCAGCCATTCTAAACTACAACTCCCAGCAGGCAACACAGCCAAGGGAGGGAGAGAACAGAGATAATGTAGCCATGGCCTTCTGGGAGATGTAGTGCCCCCCAGTACAGTGATCTAAGTGATGACTATTTTACAACTTTGTTTTGGGATTTTCTCTACTTTTTATTTTTATTTTTTTGGTTTTTGTTTTTTTATTTGTTTTTATTTCTCCTTTTTTTATACTAACTTTTTTGTTTGTGTCGGCTAGCCAGAAGGGGGATTCGAGCCCATGACCTTGGTGTTGTAAGGTTGTGCTCTAACTAGCTGAGCTAAGAGCCCAGCCCTATTTTAACATTTACTTGTACATATTTGTGGGGTACAGTGTTATGTCAATACATGCATATGCTGCACAATGATTCACTTAGGTAGATAGTGTAGTTTTGTCCCCATTAGTCCACGACTTCTCCTTGTCCCCCCTTCTCTCAGCCTCTGGTAACCATTATTCTACTCTCTACTTCTGTAAGAACCACTTTTTTTTTTTAGATTCCACACATGAGTGATATCATGTGGTATTTGTCTTTCTGTGTCTCACTTACCTCACTTAACATGACGGTTTCAGTTCCACCCATGTTGCTGCAAATGATAGGATATCTTTCTCCTTTTTTATAGCTGAGTAGTATTCCGTCATGTATATGTACCACAGTTTTTTATCCATTCGTCTGTTGATGGACATTTAGGGTCAAT
This sequence comes from Galeopterus variegatus, assembly GCF_000696425.1. Lineage (NCBI taxonomy): Eukaryota > Metazoa > Chordata > Mammalia > Dermoptera > Cynocephalidae > Galeopterus > Galeopterus variegatus. The sequence goes on from NW_007728583.1 coordinate 118,888, forward strand.
TCCATCTCTTAGCTGTTGTGAATAGTGCTTTGATGGACATGGGAGTGCAGGTGTCATTCTGATATATTGATTTCATTTCCTTTGGGTATATACCAAGCAGTGGGGTAGGTTGGTCAAGGTAGATCTATTTTTAGATCTCTGAGGAACCTACATATTGTTTTCCACAATGGTTGTACCAATTGACATGCTCACCATCAATGTAAGAGAGTTCCTTTTTCTCCGCATCCCCCTCAGCATTTGTTATTTTCTGTCTTGTTGATAATGGCCATTCTAACTAGAGAAAGATGATACTGTTTTTAATTTGCGTTTCCTTGATGATTAGTGATGTTCAGCATTTTTTCATGTGTCTGTTGGCCATTTGTATGTCTTCTTTTGAGAAATGTCTGTTCAGGTCCTTTGCCCATTTTTTAATGGGTTTATTTGATTGTTTGCTGTTGTCTGAGTTTTCATATATTCTGGGTATTAGCCCCTTGTCTGATGTGTAGTTTGCGAGCACTTTCTCCCATTCTGTAGGTTGTCTCCTCACTTTGTTGATAGTGTCCCTTGCTGTGAAGAAGCTTTTTAGTTTGATGTAGTCCCATTTGTGTATTTTTGCTTTAATTGCCTGTGCCTTCGTCGTCTTGCTCAAAAAAGCACTGCCCATTCCCATTTCATGTAGCATTTCCCCTGTGTTTTCTTCTAGTCATTTCATAGTTTCAAGTCTTAAATTTAGGTCTTTAATCCATTTTGAGTTGATTTTTGTGTCTGGTGAGATCTTCTGCATGTGGATGTGCAGTTTTCCTAGCACCATTTGTTGAAGAAGCTGTCCTTTCACCAGTGTATATTCTTGGGACCTTTGTCAGAAATTAGTTGTCTGTAAGTGTGTGGGTTTATTTCTGAGTTCTCTATTCTGTTCCATTGGCCTATTTGTCTGTTTTTGTGCCAGTACCATGCTGTTTTAGTTACTATAGCTTTATAGTATATTTTGAAGTCAGGAAGTATAATGCCTTCCACTTTGTCCATTTTGTTCAAAATTGCTTTAACTATACAGGGCCTTTTGTGGCACCATACAAATTTTAAGATCATTTTTTCTATTACTGTGAAGAATGTCATTGGTATTTTGATAGAGATTGTGTTAACTGTGTAGATTGCTTTGGGCAATATGGACATTTTGGTGGTGTTAATTCTTCCAATCCATTTATTTGTGTCCACTTCAATTTTTTTCACCAATGTTTTATAGTTTTCATTGTAGAGTTCTTTCACATCCTCTGTTAAATTTACTTCTAGCTATTTCATTTTTTTGGTAGCTATCGTGATTGGGATTACTTTCTTGATTTCTTCTTTGACTCTTTTGTTATTGGCGTATAGAAGTCTATTGATTATTGTGTGTCAATTTTGTATCATGTCACTATAGTGAATTCGTTTATTAATTCTAGTAATTTTTTTGGTAGCGTCTTTAGGGCTTTCTATGTACATGTGATCATGTCATCTGCAAATAGGGACAACTTGACTTCCTCCTTTCAGATTTAGATGTCCTTTATTGCTTTCTCTTACCTTATTATACTGACTAGAACTTCCAGTACTATGTTGAGTAAGAGTGGGGAAAGTGAGCATCCTCGTCTTGTTCCAGATCTTAGAGGAAAAGCTTCCAATTTTTGTTCATTCAGTATAGTGTTAGCTGTGGGTTTGTTGCATATGGCCTTTACTGTATTGACGTATGTTCCTTCTATACCTAATTTGTTGAGTATTTTTATCATGAAGAGTGTTGGATTTTATCAAATGCTTTTTCTGCCTCTATTGAAATGATCATATGGGGTTTTTTTTTTTTTTTTTCCTTCATTCTACAAGTTATTTTTTGGACTACAAATCACAAATGCCAAAAATATCAGCCTAAAGCTGAGAAGCAGCTCCAAGGTTGTCACAGGCCGGAGGACCCATCCTCACAGTCTTCACTCTGTAATCTCACTGCCCTCCCCATTTGGAGCCTTCCTCTCTCCACTCCCCAGGCCTGCTGTCTGTGTGCCTGTATGTCCAGCCCCTCCACACCCTAATCCAATCCACACCCTAATTCTCACCAGCGCACAATTCCATCATATCACTCGCCTTTTCAAACACCATCAAGGACTCTCTCTTACTTTTGGGGTTCAAGTTAAATTCCTTTGAGAGGCAGTCAAAACGTTTCAGAACCCCAGCACCTCCAACAAGAGTTTATGTTCTGCCCCAGTCAAACCCAAAGTAGTTCCCCAAAGCCTCTGCCTCTCCTTTACATCCTCCCAACCCATCTAGAAGACTCCTTTGCCCACAAGCCATTGGAGCCACTGCCAGCACCCACACGCCCAGATGCCAGGGGACCTGCACTACCCACACCCAGCCACACCCCAAAACCCCCACCTCTGAAGCCCCGCCCTTAGAGCCAGGCCCCAGCCTGCAGGAGGGAGAAGTCAGCTCCCAAGAGAAGGCTGTCATCCGCTGCAACTTAGCACAGAATCGCTCACAAAGTTGTTACATGGGGTTCCTTGGCACACTAAATAGGCTTTTCTGGATTGGCCTGGGGACCTAACCGCCCTATATAAATGTTATTTGAGTGACTGTAGGGCATTGTTTCCATGGGGAAAAAAGCCCTCTGAGTTCAGATCATCTGACCAAAAGTGACCTTTGGCGACACTGCCATTTGTGCTCCGGGGGCGACCTCTGTGGGTTTGGCTCCGACTGCAGAGAGAGCACCAGAGACACCTCAGCTCTGGCCGGCTCGTCTGGAAGTGGGTGCGGGCAGGGAGGGGGGACGTCTATTTAAATCTGATCTTCTCTTGCTCTGAGGCCTGGGAGGGAGGGAGGGAAGGAAGGTGTCTGAAGCCCTCGGGAGGGACTGCGTGGAGCGCGGGGGTGATCCCAGAAACCCCCTCCACGGCCTGACACCAGATATGCGGGATCGGGGGCTTCCTCCTCCATTCGGCCTCCTTCCGAGTTGGGGGAAGTGGGAGCGAGGGTTCAGTGGGTGACAAACGCGGGACAGAGGTTTAGGGGCGTCTGAGGGACCGGGATTGTTCCGCGTGCCCTGTGGCGGGCCGAGGTCCCCGCGCGGGCAGCAGGGGGCAGCAGAGGCGGAGAGACGCGCGGAGCCGGCGGCGCCCGCGCGGAGGGGCTGTCACCTGCGGGCGGTTTCCCGGCCACCCGGGAGCGCAGCGGCGCTTCTAGACGCCCGCAGAGGGGCTTCCTGGGACCGAGGATGAGTTGCGCCAATGCCCTAGCGTTTGGTCCCTGGGGACGGGGACAGTCAGGGCGGGGCTCTGTGCAAGGCCGCCCCCGGGGGTCGCGGACCCGAAACCCGGACACACGCGCGCGTACGCTCGTCCCCCGCCTCGTCTCCGCAGCCCGGCGTCCGGCGAGGAAGGGGCGACCCAGTTGGGATGAGACCCTGGAATAGTTTCAATCTCCCACCAGGACGGGCGGGAGCCAGGACGGAAGCCCCAGGGGAGGAGGGAAGGACAGTGAGGATGTCGCCGCGCGGCCAACCCTCCACAGCGGGGCCCACCTGGACACCTGACCGGAGCGGCCGGAGCTGCTGAGCAAGGCCCGGGAGGGGCAGCTGGGGAAGGAAGTGGGGGCCGTCCACAGCAGGGTGGGGACAAGGAGGACACAAAGCCTCGAAGGCTGTGGAGGCAAATCCACGCGAGTGTGGAGCCTGGCCGCAGCCCTAGCTTTTTATGACCGGCCATGGCAAGCCTGAGGGGGAGGGATAAGGTGACCCGCGGTACAGGTGCAGCAAACATTGTCTTGGAAGTGGGCCTCAGTCTCCCCATTTGCAAAGTGCGTGTTTAGACTGGGCCATCTAAGGCTCCTTCCAGCCCTGAAATCCCTAAAGATAGGGACAGGCTGTATTTGAGGTGGAATCGGGAAGGGCAGACACACCCACGCCCAGAAACCATCTGGCAGGGTGTCAGACCCTGGGCCAGAGGGACTCTGAGCCCCCATGTGATGTCACTGGGCATCCATTTGTGATTCTGTACACGTCACCCAGGCTTTATAAAGTGAGGGGCCTGACATCCCAGCTGGAAAGGCCCTCCAAGGAGTAGGATTAAGCCAACCATTAAGCCACAAGTGGCTGGATTAAGCCAACCATTTCTGGTAACAGCTTAGCTGGGAAGAAGGAGCGCTGGAGGGAGGCTGGGGAAGCCTGAAATAACAACACAAGCACCAACACATACGCCCCAGAGGAGACAATCACATTATTTAACCATCGGTCAGAATGGACGCTGGGCATAGGGCTAGACAGGGCCCTGGGAGTTCCCTCCATCCATATGCCAGACAGTAACCTTTTAATTAACTCTTTCCTGCAGGATCAGGGAAGGCGAGGGGCGCCCAGGGGAAGGACTGGGGCAGCCAGGATGGCAGTGAGACACTCAGGAGACTCAGGGCCTGGCAATTTACCAGCCACTATGGAAGAATTCAGCATTTCAACAATCTGCTGAATACAGGTCCTGCACACACCCCTCACTACTCCATTTCTTCCCTGGGGGAGTGGCCTGGTCCTCAAGCACAGGCAGTTCCTGCCAGACCCAGTCCAAGTGAAAGACAACAGCAGGTATGTGGGTCAGGGAGCCACCACCCAGTAGGTGGAGATGAGAGAGCCCCACCCTGGGGAGAGAGTCAGAGCCCTGAGAAAAAAGAGACCATATATTCCAAAGTCCACAGTGGGAGCTACAGGTGGGGTGTGAGGGAGGTGGGCTTCAGCCTGGAAAGCCCCCCACACACAGTCACTGAGAAAAACCCTGAGGCAAGGACGGGGGTGCTGGGCCCACCCCTGCAGAGCCCCGGCTCCAACATCTGCTCATTTTTGTTGGCATTTCTCTCTTTATCTTTTATGTTACTTTGTTTTCCACTCTTTAAATAATTAATATAATTACTTTTAAATACAAAATACACAGTGTCCTTTCTCTTCTCTTCCACATGTTTGGGGTGATTGGGAGGTGATTTTTAAATAAGGGTCTCAGCTCTCTAATGGATGACAGACTCCAGGTGGGCGGGCCAAGAGCCCCAGATGCCACCCCTCCCCTGGGGTGTGCTGGCACCCACTTCACCCCTCTCCTGGACTGCCTGACTTGGTGTTCTCAGTGCATGGTCAAGACCCCCTAGATGGTGTGGAGCCCTTTTGAGAGGTGGCACGGAGCTGACGCTGAGGGATTCCAGGTGGGAATTCCAACAGATAGGGTCAGACAGAGAAGGTCCTAACCCATGAAGCACACAGGCCCCAGCAGCACCCCTCCCCGCCTCGGGGGGGTCCCCAGGTCTGAGAAGGAGGCGTCCAGCACTGGCAGCTGCTCCAGCACAGGCGTTCGCACCTCCAGCACCGTCCGGCCTTGCTGTGCCTTGAAGGGGGAGACAGGTGAGAGGGAGAAGTGAGCGTGGAGGAAGCTCCCCCGCCATAGGTCCCCCAATCTCAGGCCAGGACCCATCCTCTGAGCACCTTGACCCCATCTGGTGACTCAGGATGCATAGACATGGGATGTCTGTGTGACTCCATGAGTGTGTGTGCCTCTGCTGGGCACCTGTGTGTCCATGAGTGTACCCACGTGAGCCCCACGCAGACGGCTTGCATAAGTTTGGCTTCCATCTTTCCCACCCTCCTCAACCCTCTTGAGCTCCCTCAGGCACATCTGACACCAGGAAGCTGGACTCCTCCCTGCTGTCCTGGGTGCCCTGCCCACAGCTCTTCCCACCTCCTTCCTGCCGTCTGTGTCTGGGATCCGCCTCCCACCCAGTTCTTCCTGGCTCCCACCTGACAACCGTCTCTGAATTCTTTAACATAGGGGCTGGTCTCTGGGCTCAGCTCATCCTCATTGGCCCCCCGGAGTCTGAGGGGACCATCGCGGGCTGCTCCGGAGCATGGGTAGGAGACGTCCTGGTGGGCTGCGACGCTCAGCAGCCGCAGGAAAGTGAGCTGCACCACCCCTACCGGGGAGCCCTCCGAGTCCACGTAAGAGAACTGCAAGGAGACAGAGGGTTGGTGGCAGGGAGGCGGATGCCTGATGAGCATCTACAGGACCAGGGCAGGGTCCTGAGCAAGGAATGGGGGGGAGGAGCCAGGGTGGGAGCCAGGGGACTGGGGGTGAAGGAAGACAAGAGGCAAAGTGAGCAGCAGAGGATGGGTAAGAAGGAAAGGAGGAGGGAGGCAAGGAGTGGAGAAGGCTCAGCAGGCTCTGTGGTGGCAGTGGCCAGGGAACTTGTCACACAAAGCCAGAAACCACAAGGCTCTGAGGGGGGACACACTAAGGGGCAGTCAGAGGCCAGCTCTCACCTGTGTGACATCATCCCTGGGCGTCACACACGTTTCCCCTCCTGCCGTAAAGTTACAGAAAACCCGGAAGGCATCCCGAGCACAGCCCTGGTTGGGGTCGACCCAGTACTCTCCTGTTGGTGAGGGACAGGGGAGGTCAGAGCCACCAAGGGACCAGGCTCCAAGGCGCTCTCTGCCCCTCTTCTCTCCCCTGCTCCAGCCCTCCCCACAATGCTGTCAGTCTCCCAGTCCTTCCTTCTCCAACCCAGGGCTCCATAATACCTCCCACCCTACTTCGGTTTCCCTCATCCCCTTATGCCCTGCCCTGCATGGGATCTCTGACACCCCTGCCCCAACAGTAACCCAGGCTCCTCCAACTGGAGGAGGTGTGAGTATGCACGTCCTCACACTGGGGAGCATGTGTGGTCCAGGTGCTCGTACATATTCATCCGTGTAAATGCAAGAGCGTGTGTGTTTATCTGTTCCTGTAGGCACTGGGCTGATAGGAATGAGCTGGCATGCACTGGTAGGACCGTAACAGTTGCTGAACTATTGAAATACTTTTGACCTAGTGGGTAAATAGCCACCGTTCCAAGCCCCTCAACCCTCACCCCCAACCCAACACCTTCTCCAAGACTCCCTCAACATCCACTCTGCTTGCTCCGTGCCCATGCTGTTGGTAATACTTTTCTGTCCCTGAGCCTGGCACTAACCATCGGGCAGCTCTGGGTGGCATAGCTTCAGGTCCTGGCAGGTGCGAGCAGGGCTGTCCTGGGTCCCCGTTGGCCGCCTCATCTGCTCAATCTCCTCCCGCAGGGAGTCAAGTGAGCCAAAGATCTCCTCCAGCCCCCCAGGACTCCCCGGGGCCCCCCCAGTCATCATGGCCTCATCTTCCTGCACCAGGCGACTTCCATCCACTGAGCGCCGAGTCTTCTTGGGCATCTGGATGGGCAATGGCTGGATCACCTCGCCCGGGGGGCCCTAGGTGGAGAGACAGATGGAGAGAGTGAGACCAGGTCGGTATGAGGGTGAAGCAAAGACACAGACCAGAGAGGGAGAGTCAGAGAAGCAGATTCGCAACTCACTGGGTGTCCTGGAGGGCCCTGAATGCCCTTCTCTCCCTTGGGTCCAGCGGGGCCCTGCCAAAGGAGTAAATGAGGTCATGGAGGGGTCAAGGAGCTGAGCATGGGATCAAGGTCACAGAAGGGTCAAATCAGTCTCCCCCTGGGAATGAGGGGCTCTGCTGGGGAGAGTATGTTTCCCTGGGGAGTCAGTGTCAAGTCCAGCTGGTGGGGAGCAAAGGTCAGAGCTGATGGAGACACTCACTGTGGCTCCTTTGGCTCCTTTGGGGCCAGCAGGTCCCTGTGAAATGAGGGAGAAGAAAGAGATGGTCACTGCAGGGGAAGGACGGGACTCGGAGGGATGGAGAGGCAAGGCCAGGGGTCCACAGGACCCTCGGATTACTACAACAGGGCAGGCATGAGGGAAGATGGGGACATTAGGAAGGCCTTGGAAGTATCAGGGAGCAAACACTGGGAGTGTGAGGGTACACGGTGGGCACTGGGGACGATGTTTGCTAGGCTGGGGTTGCCAGGGAAGTCACTGGGAGGTCACCAGGGGGTGGAACAGGGGGGTTTAGGGGATTTGGCGGAAAAACAGATGGGGTACTCACAGGAAGGCCGGGGGGCCCTCCAGGACCAATGGGGCCAGATGCTCCTGGGATACCCTTGAAAAGGGAGGAGCTGGTTCAATTGGGTCCTCCTGCCCACCCCTCCAAAGCACTGTTCCCTCACCCCACAGATGAGACTCCAACCCCAACATGAATCCCCCCCTCGGCCCCCTACACCTTGCAGGACCATGTCCTCTACTCACCATCTCTCCCTTCTGTCCAGGGGAGCCCTGAGGGCCAGGAAGTCCCCGATCACCCTTCTCTCCCTGCTCCCCAGGGGGCCCGATCAGCCCAATGAGACCTGGGTGACCCTAGAGAAGGAGACGGGTGGTCAGGAGGATGTAGGGGGAGTCACATGGATGGGGAGAGGGGCCAAGAAGAGCCAGAGAGGGACATGGGCACAGGGTCTGGAGAAGGAGCAGCAGCTGTAAACAGCCTCCCTGGGTAAAGGCCCCAGGACTGGGTTCTGGGGGCCTGGGGCAGGGTGGTGGGCACCCAGGTCCCTTCAGGCTCCAGGGTGAGGGTGAAGGGAGAAACACCTGATGCATGTCTGCTTGTCACTTACCTTCTCTCCCTTGGCTCCAGCATCACCCCGGAGGCCAGGAAGCCCTGGGGGTCCCTATGGGGAGACAGGAAGTTACTCTCTCCTGGAAGAGGTGGGTCCAAGTTCCCCTCCACATCTCCCACTTCCTTCAGGGCTTCAGTGAAGCCCACCGCTCCAGGGCGCCCCACCCTCTCCCCCCAGCCCAGTCCCAGTCACTCACCACAGGACCTGGAGGCCCAGCCTGGCCCGTAGCCCCAGGACGGCCTTGCTGACCCTGCAGATTCAAGGTACCCGCAGAGGTCAGGAGGAGGTCTCCACACCGCACCCTCCCCTGACGCTTCATCCTTGTACCCCAGCCACACCCTTCCACGCCACCACTCACCACTGAGCCCGGGAGCCCCCTCAGACCATCAGGGCCAGGCTTTCCTGCTGGGCCTGCAGGACCCACGGGGCCTGTCTTCCCTGGGGCACCCACAGCACCAGGATCCCCCTGAAACACACACAAGGAATGTGTCCTAAAGGGCAGAGGCGGGGGATATGGGGGTGTGGCCCACGGTGGAAGGGGTGAGGCAGGGAGGAGGGGCCAAACCTTAACAGCCCCTGGAACAGAAACAAGAATAGGGAACCCCTGTCCCCAAAAGGAGCTTAATATGGGAGAGGTGGACGTGGGGTAGGCATCTGGAGGCAGAAATCTGTGGGGTGAAAAGATGGAGGGAATGTTCCAGCACCCAGGGTGGCCTCTCCCTCACCTTGGCTCCCTTCTCTCCCTGTCGCCCCTCCGGACCAGGCGTGCCAGCAGGACCCTGCAGATGCGGCAGGAAGGAAGAGAAGAGGCAGTGGGCAGCCAGGCTCAACTCTTCCCCCTTCCTGTCCTTGTAGACACACACACACACGCACACACACGCGTGCACAGGCACACACGCAGAGGGCCAACGCACAGACGGTAAGAACAGGCACAGCTGTACCAGTTGTTAAAATACTGAGCACTTCTGCACATTTGGTGAAGAGCCACCTGCCCACACCCCACCTAGTGGCCCATCTCCTGCCCCAGCAACTAAAAGGTTAACCCCTGGCCCAGCAGGGCTCCTCCAGAAAAGCCTGCCGGCCCTCTTCTCCAGCGTCCATTCCTATTGGTCAGTAAACACCACCCCTGGCAAGAACTTACATTCCAAAACCCAGGAACAAACATACCCAAGATCCACAGCACACTTATAAACCCACGTGCTCATGCACACTCATACTCCATCCAGCGACATCCCAGACACACGCATCTCCTGCCCATCCCACCTGCCCCTGCCCCAACCCCATCCACCCTGCCAAAGGACTGACACCCAAGGTCCCAGCTATCCACCTCACTTACCCGCTTTCCAAGTGGTCCAGGGGGTCCATTCTCCCCAGTGGGACCAGGGGATCCCTAGAGAGAAAGGAATTTGGGTGGGTGGGTGTTTAGTCTTCAGCCAAGGGACCCCTTAGGAGTGGGGTATAGGTCTGAAAACTTAGGCTCAGTGGGGGTGGTGGGGTCACTGGTCACTCACAGGCTGTCCTGGCTCACCATCCTCTCCACGGTCACCCTTAGCACCATCCTGACCCTGCAGGGATGAGGCAAGGTCAGAAATGAGCCCCCAACCATCACACCCCAAACTGCCAATCCTGCCATCCCTCTTCCTGCCCTGCCATACCCCCAGCTTCCCAAGACCCAAGCCCAGCAGGCATTCAGAGGCCCTCCATAGAAGCCCCACCTCCTCGCCCCTCCCCCCCCTGGGTAACACTCACCCGAGGGCCACCTTCTCCAGGGGGGCCAGGATCACCAGGAAAACCAACAGGACCCTGATCCAGAGGGAAAACAAGGGTCAGGGTCACAGCCCCCTAAGCCACCCAGAGTCAACACAGACCCCCATGAGCTCCTGCCAAACTCTTCCTCTCTGCAGGAGCACCTACAGGCACCACCCTAGGAAAAGGGTCTCCTGCGCCCCCTGTCCCGCCTCATGCACTGCATGCTGTCTGATGCCTTCAGGGTATCAACTAGAGGCATCTCCCACTTTCTCTCCGCATCCTAGGCCTCATGCAGGGAGGGCCTAGGAGACCCCATTCCCCTCCCAGGCATCCCTCCCCGGCTCAGGCTCCCCACACTCCAAGACCCTTCCACTCATACACACCCACATTCCCAGGTCTCTCACTCACAGGACCCTCATCTTAGTCACCCCATCCCCACTGCAAACTCACAGGGTTCCCTTTGGGGCCATCGTCGCCTGTGGGGCCTTTAGGCCCTGGTGGTCCCGCCTCTCCCGGCTGCCCCGACTCTCCTTTCTCCCCACGCTCCCCACGTGGACCCTAGAGAATGAGTGGAGGGTACCATGATCCCAAGGGGGTCTCAAAGATCAGGTATGCTGCCCCTGCTTCGAGGAAACCTTCAGCCTCCCCCAACCCTCTCCGTGATAATGGGACACAGAAAGTCAAGCCTATAGGGGAAGTCCCCTGACCCTCTTCCCTTCAAGGAAAAGGCAGCAGGGCTCACTCAGACCTCAAAGAGGAGCAGGGGGTGGCTGGGAGAAGAGACTCCAGGGCTTCAGAGGAGTTCCAGCTCAAGGAGGTCACAGGAAAGTGGGGTGGGGTTGAGGGAGTGAAGGGGGCTGGGGATGGGGCCTCAGAGGTGTCACTCACCTTGACACCTGGCTCGCCCTGGACCCCTGGAGATCCTGACTCTCCTGGCTCCCCCTGCGAAGAGATTGGGGTCAAAAACCTTCTCCCTGGGCCGGCCCGCGGCTCACTCGGGAGAGTGCGGTGCTGATAACACCAAGTCAAGGGTTAAGATCCCCTTACCGGTCATCTTTAAAAAAAAAAAAAACCTTCTCCCTCCCCGCAAAAATCCTGGTATTCCACACATCTCATTCTCTTTTGTCCCCACAACCAAAATTGGAAGAAGTCCAACCCTCATCTCCCACCCCCAAGACCAGTCTATTCACCCCCTTCCAGTTACCTTCTCTCCAGGGGGACCCAGATTCCCAACACCTCCTGGGGGACCTTGTGGGCCCTGGAGGAAGAACAGAAATAGGGGCCATTGCTTAGGGGAGGAGGTGCCATTCCAGGGGCTTCTCTTGGCACCTGAGATGAGAGTCAAGTTTATGTTCTGGGGAAAGGGAGGCAGAGGACTAGCCACATTGATCTCAAGGGCCAAGAGGACTCACATCAGCTCCATTGGGTCCAGCTGGGCCTCGAGGTCCTGGGGGGCCAGGTGGTCCCTGGAGGAAACAGATACACCCAAGATGGGGTAGGGGAGTGAGAGAGAGCACGGTGGGCAGGCGTGGACAGTGGAGGTGGGCGTGCAGAGGTCCTGCATGGAGAGGAGGAGGGGCAGCCAGGCCAGGGCACCACGTGCAGGCAGCATGATCAGCAGTAGGGTGTTGGGGTGAGAGTTGGCTGGGCAAGGGGTGACTAGTAGGTGGGCTGGGGCCATTAGGGGTCACACTCACCATAGGACCCACGTCTCCTGTTTCTCCCTTCTCCCCAGAGGGGCCTGGCAATCCCTGTGCAGGTACACAAAGCACAGACCCAGGTGACCAGCCCACCCAGAGCACAGCCTAGGTAGCTGGGACCCCACAGTTCCCTCCCCTCAGATTGCACGTGTCCCTAGTCCTCTACCTCACCTCTCCAGTCCTCATCAGCAGGCTGCCGGCAGAGTCTGAGGCAGACAGTAACCCCATCCTGACCCCGCCTCTCAGCCCCTGTCCCCACTGCCCAACTCACCTGTAGGCCAATGGGTCCTGGGGGTCCATTGAATCCTCTTGTTCCTTCATCACCTTTGGCTCCAAAGTGTCCCTGGGGACCCCGAGCTCCAGGCTCCCCATCTGCTCCCTGGGAGGGAGGGGCAGGGACAAGGACACAGAGATGAGTCATGGGTCAGGTGTTCTCCATCCACAAACCCCACACAGAGCTAAGCACCAGGCCCAGATCCCCTAATCCCACCCCCACCCCCAAGGGCAGAAGGGAACTGAGGGCAGACTCGAGGCTGCCAGGACCTCAGGTGGGGACAGACGGGTCACTCACCGCTGCTCCAGGCTGCCCTACAGGACCAATGGGTCCGGGGGGTCCGGGAGGGCCCTGGGGGAGAAAGAAGAATCAGACACACCAAAACACAGGGAGAGACCAGGTGAGAATATGGTTAAAGCCCAGGAGGTCAGAAGTCAAGGTCATGGACACTTACATGTTCGCCCTTGTTCCCTTTGGTGCCCTTCTGTCCAGGGTCTCCCACCTCGCCCTGGGAGAAGGCAGACGAGATATCAAAGGAAGGAGTTGGGTGAAGTGAGGAGAAAAACAAGAAAGAGGCTTAGGAGCCATGCCCAGATCAGCAATCTCATCTGCAGAGAAGACTGTTCAGCACCGGCGGGTCCTCTCACCTTGTCTCCATCCTCTCCAGCCACGCCTGGGGGTCCAGCAGGACCAGGAAGCCCCACAGGACCCTGCACCCCATCACGGCCAGTTGGACCAATGGGGCCCTTCTCACCCTGTGGGAAATGAAGAGAGGAGCCATGGCCTGGAGCTGACCCTCACCCTCGAATATCCCCGTAGGAAACCCTCCGTAGCCCAGCACCCCTCAGCTCACAAACCCCTCGCCAGCATTCCTCCCCAGGGCCCCCCACACTCACCGGGAGGCCTTTCTCTCCTGCAGCTCCAGGGGGACCCTGTGGGCCTGGGCGCCCTGGGGGGCCAATGGGTCCCCCCGATCCTGCTGTGCCTCTCTCCCCAGGGGAGCCCTGAGAGAAGAGATGGAGTCAGATACCCAGGAAGGAGACCCGAGCCCACCTATACCAGAGGACCCTTGACCATGACTCCCAGGAGAAGAGCCCAAAATTGGATGTGTTATGGCTGACTCTCCACTCCCGCTGTCCAGCCCAACAGCCCCTGCCTACCCAGATGCCACTCCTCACCCGCCCCTTTCCCAGTTCCTTCCCACTCCACCCCAGGGACCCCAGACTCACTGCAGGGCCAGGGGGACCAGCGGGACCTTCATTCCCCTTCAAACCAGCTCCACCCTATGAACCAGAGATTTGGGGCAACAGGTGAAACGGGAAGGTGGAACTTCACAGGAATGGGGCTCAGGGAGGGGAGACAGGCTCAGAGAGATGGATGGGGAGTGACATGGAGGGGTGTCAGGATGCTTGGTGACCTGTTACAGGCAGTCGGGTTTGGGGGTCACACTCACAGCAGTGCCTGGGAGGCCCCTCTCTCCTGGGAAGCCCCTCAGACCAGCTGGACCATCTTTCCCTGGGGCCCCAGTAGGACCAGGGTCACCCTAAAAGGAAAGGAGAGGTGGTGAGCCACAGCCATGCTGCCATGTCCCCCTCAAATCCCCAATTATCCATTCCCTTCAGCACCCCAACTCCTGGTCCCCCAAGTTCCCCTCTGCCCGGCCCCTCGCTGACCTTTGTTCCTTCTTTTCCAGGTGTCCCAGGCAGTCCCTGCTCTCCAGGAGGCCCTGGGGGGCCTGGGTGACCTCTCTCCCCCATGGGGCCAGTTTCTCCTGCTGCTCCCTAGGAAAAAACAGAGTCCTCACTCTCAGACCCTTCCTCCCACTGTCTGCCCAAAGAACCCACCCTGGTGCCCCAAAATCCCTCCTAGAACCCTTCATCCCTGCCCCAAAGCTTCTGGGAAATTCCGCCACTGCTGGGCTTTTTCCTCTCCAGCGTGGAGTAACTGCGCCACCTTGTGTCCGTGTTGGGGAACTGCCTCTTCTCCAAGACAAGAAAACGAGAACAGGCCCTGAAGTTCAAGGACCCCTGCCTCAAATCCCAGACTCCACTACTGATCCCAGTGCCAGGGGCCTGGGTCAGGCAAGCCAGGGACAGGGGTGTGTGACTTGGAGAAGAGGAGCAGATACTAACTCCAGGGTCTGGGGTCCATTCTCTCCTGGAGACAGACCTACCTGAGGTCCCACCACTCCTGGAGGGCCAGGGGGGCCGGTCTTCCCTTGGAAACCCTGAGAGAGGAAGAGAGGAGAATGCAGTCAGAGCAGGCACAGACACCATGGGGCAGATGCCCAGGCTCCCGGAGGAAGGGGCAGGGTCACACAGAGCCCCAGGCCGTGGGTCTGAGCAGCACCAGGGTGCGCTCCACTCTGCCTTCCAGACAGCTCTGGGGTCTGAGGGTCTGAGTGAAGCATCACTTACCACTTCTCCTCTCTGGCCCGGGTGTCCCGGCAGCCCGTCCTTCCCAGGGGGGCCCTGGAAGGGGTTCAGATGTCAGGGAAACTCCAGGCTGGGAAGGGGGATGGGGATGAAGGACACTGAGAACCAAGGTAGGTCAGAGGTCAGGAGTCAATTTACTTACCGGGGGTCCCTTGGGGCCAGGAAATCCATTGGGGCCCTGAGGTCCAGGGAGACCCTAGAGACAGAGCTGGGTTGAGTCAGGAGAATGGGGACAGGTGCCAGGCAGGGGTGAGGAGGGGACTGGCTCCACTCAGGCTCCCTGGGGAGCACAGGAACAGGAGACTCAAGCCACACTCACCCTCTCTCCAGGGGGCCCGTGGGGGCCATCACCACCCGATGTTCCCTGTAGGGGATGAGGGGAAACAGAGTCAGAGAGTGGGAGGAGCAGCTTTCCAGCTATCCCCGAGGTAGAGGGGTGCAGAGGAGCTGGGGCTTGACGAGCAGAGGACAGAGGGAGCTCTGCAGAGACCACTAACCTTTGCTCCAGACTTCCCAGTGGCACCTCGGGGTCCCCGCTGACCCCGTGGACCCTAGACAGAGAGGAGGGGAGTTGTCAGAAAAAAACAAATACATCTCTTTAGATCTTGAGCTGCCCGTTTCTCTCCCCACTGCACTCACCGTCGGGCCCCGTTCTCCCCGAGGCCCTGATTTCCCCGACAGGCCCTGGTGGGAATAAAGTAGAGAGAACATCACCCAGGGCACAAGGCCCCACAGAGCCCACTCCAAACCACCCCCCAATATCCTCCCCTACACCCTCTCCCTTCCCTAGCTTACCCGGGCTCCCTTCTCTCCACTGGCTCCAGGAAAACCAGGAAAACCCAGAGACCCCTGGAGAAGATGGAGAAGGGGGGATATTGAGAAGTCATAAAAGGGGAGAGCTTGGGAAGGGCCAGAGAGCTCAGGAGAGGCCATGGAGGCGGCAGTGTGGGAGACCCGGGCACTGCTCTCTGGGCCTCTGTTGCCTCATCTGTAGAATGGGAGTTGGCTAAACTCTCTCTAGGGCCCCCACTGCTCTGTTAGTCTGTGCTCCCTGGAATCAAGGGTCAGGGAAGGGGAAAAGAGAGGCACAAATGAGGCATCACATCACCTTGGGACCCTGGCGTCCCGGGTAGCCAGGCAGACCAGGAACACCCAGCTTGCCCTGCGGAGGGACAGAGAGCAATTAGCAGTGAGAGGGCCCACAGATACCATTCCATCCCTGGAGACCCCAACCCTCAGAGATGAGAACCAGCCCTCATCCAGCAACACTCCCCACCAGCGCCCCCACCCTGCCCCTGCCCCTCATCTCCTGCCCACAGGTTGCCTGGCTTTTGTAGCCTCTCCTTCCTGAAAGTAGATTTTCCCAACTATGCTGGGATCTTGCCTCCTCTGTGTCTGGAGACTGAAGCCTGAGGCCACATCAAGTCCTTCAGGGTCACTATGACCTAGCCGCTACCTGTCTGTCCACTGCAGTTCCAGCCTCCTAGCACCTACTCCTGGTCCACCAGACCAGTCCTCTCGAAGGCCTCCGCCCCGCTGCTCACGCGGTGCACCACCCAACTCCCCCGCGTGCACCCCCTTCCTCCTGATGCTCCAGAGCTCGTCCTGCCAGGTGGCTGTGGAGCAGCGGCTGGGAGCAGGGCTTCTGCAGCCACTCTGCCTTGGTTCAAACCCTGGCTCTGCCCCTCACTGTCCATGCGATTGACAAGCATCTAAACATCCCGGTGCCTCTGCAAAACCTCATCTGCAAAACAGGACTGTCACATGCCCACCTCACAGGACTGACAGGACGACTTAGCACAGTGCCTGGCAGTTAGCACGGGGCAGCGCTGGGAAGAGTTAGCTCTGGAGGTCGCACCCCCCCTTTGACTCTCCCTTCTCAGAACTCCGACTGCTCTGAGTCTGGACACAAGTTCACTCTGCCTCACACCTACAGTCAGTCTCTCTGCCTTATCTCCACCAAACTCTTCATGACAAGGACTTTCCTTGGCTTCTTATATGTCCCCTCTCAACCCATCAGTGACCAGGAGGTACTGTACACACAGACAGGAGCAAAACTAACTCATGGCCATCTTTAACTGACTAGGTGACTTCAACTGTTGTCACCCCCATGCCCACCCTGACCCCAGTACCCAGGCTGACATCCCTCCACATCCCCAGAGGACCCAGGCACAGGTCCCTCATCTCTGTCACCTTCTCTCCCACGAGCCCAGGGGGCCCAGGGTCTCCAGTGGGTCCAGTGCGTCCCTTCGGCCCCTCAGGACCATCCTCTCCCCTGGAACCAGGGACTCCAACCTCGCCCTGAGTGAGAAGGTTGAAGAAGTGAGTATCTGGGACTGGAGGGGTCTGGGCCCCAGAGGAGGGGCGGACACCAGTGAGGCTGAATGGGATTGGCGGGAGTCCCAGAAGCTATTGCAAGACAGGGACAGGGCATGTTGTGATGAGAGGGCCCATGTGACACAGACAGTGGATCTGTCACCCTACTGGGATAAGGCTGTAAAGGGAGCACAGCACAGGAGTAGGGAAGTCTGGGACCTCAAGGGAATAGGCTGGTGACTGGGGTCTCCAAAGTGGAGGGTCATGGGTAGAGCGTGGTGCTGGTAACACCAGGGTCCAGGGCTCAGTTCACGTATGGGCCAGCCACAGAAAAAACAGTGGAGCATCATTAGGGCACGGAGTCGGGGGACCAGTGAGGGGTTTCTACTCACCCTGTCACCTTTCACGCCTATGTCACCTTTGAACCCAGGAAAGCCATCCTCGCCCTGAAAAAGATAGGGTGAGAGGACAGCACAGATGACTCACAGAGGACCCCACTTAGTTAGAGGGACTTGAAACGGAGGATTTCAGAGAACGTGGGTGGAAGAGTGGATTTCAGGAGCTGAAGGGCAGCATGGGGCAGGCTGGAGGGAAGGAGATGGACAGAAAGGCTGAATGTGCAGGACTGAGATGCTGGGATGTTGGGACACAGTGCTCACCTTTTCACCTTTATGACCCTTCAGACCCCGAATTCCATCCACACCCTGGAATTAGAGGAGGGATAGAGATAGGTGATCAGGGGACAGAGGCTGGGTTGGAAGGACCGAGCCCCTCAGACCGCACCTCGCTCGCCTGATGGCGATCCTTTATCTCCCAGCCTGGTGGTCGGTTACCTTGACACCTCGAGGTCCTGGGTATCCTAGAGGACCCTGAGGTCCAGATGGACCCTGGAAGAAAAGAGGTATTGAGAAAGGGGCCCAGGCCTCACCGTGGGGGCCTCAGGAGGTAGGAGAAAAGGAAGCAAGTAACAACATTAGAGTCTGGACAGGGTTTCAGGGCATGGGAGCTGGCAATACTGTGGATGATGAGACAAGGGAATCCCAAGGACTTTGAGGCCCCAGAGTCTGGGTGGAGACTCGTTCAGGGGATGAAATGAGGCACAGAAGATCTCACCTGGTTTCCTTTGGTTCCAGGAGGACCTTCCTTCCCAGGATGACCCTGGGGGTAGAGGAGAGAGAATGTGACCACTAGCCCCTGTCACCTTCCCTGCACCCCTCCCTATTGCTTCTTCCATCCCCAATTGTCCCTATGACCTAATGAAGCCGACTAACCATTGGCAGGCACCACCAGTGACCTTCCAGGGCAAGGGACACACTATGGATGGTCACTGAAGAAGCTTGGAGGCCATGCACTGGGGTGGAGGGCCTAGGGGAATTTGGGTTAAGAGGTGGGGGCCCACTCACCGGGGGTCCGTCTGAGCCAGGCATGCCAGGGAGCCCTGGTTTCCCTCGAGGACCCTGCAAGAAGAGGAGACTCAGCATCACTAGAGATCACTAGAGGGGTTAGGTCTGAACACAGCTAAAGTCCCAGGAGACACAGGTCCCTCCCTCTACCACCCCCTCAGAACCCCCTGTCCCCCAAATCACTTAGTTATTTACCTTCTCTCCATGAGGGCCGATGGCACCCTGGGGCCCAGGGAGACCCTACGCACAGGGAGAGGAAGTCACAGGGGGGCTCGCAGAGGTGGGCCATTCTCTCCTCCAGCCAGCCTCCCCATTCAGAACACAGGCAATAAAGGTCTGAGGCCCTTAATTTCCTGTCCGCATCTGGAGTCTGGCCCATGTGGAAGCCCAAGGGAAGTTGCTAGAATTGGGGGGGATGGACAGGACCACTCACCTGGGTCCCAGGAGTGCCCTGTTGTCCAGGAGGTCCTGGCTCTCCCTGGGGTCCCTAGAAATAGGCAACCAGGCCGGGGTCAGGAGTGGTGACAGAACAAACTTAGGGCAGAAAGCCAAGTCCCTGCAGGGACAGCCAGGAGGGCAGGAGCAGGAAGCAGGCAGGGGTCAAAACAGTGGTGAACAGGACCCAGACAGGGACCTCATGGGCAAGGGTCGGGGTGGGTCTACTTGCTCAGCACTCACCAAGCTCCCTTTGGGGCCGTGGGGACCATCCATGCCTCGGACTCCCTGAAACATGAGAGGCGCATAAGCCGGCTGGGAGGAGGGGCCAGGGCCCTGCAGGGACCTGTGGTTTCTGAGAGGCCTGGCCATTCCAGCGGTGGGATGGGTGGGACGGCAGACACACATCAGTCAGATCTCCAGTTCATCCCAAACCTAAGCAAACAGCCGGCCCAGATGCACAGGGCGTGGGCCTGTGGATCAGTGGGTTTGTGGGCTTTTGTTTTTGTTTTTCTTGGGGATTTTTTCAGCTGTGTGCAGAACCCTTGGTGCTCTGCACCATACGACACCCCAAGTGCAGCTGGAGGTGAGGGCTGGGTTGGGGCCAGGGAAGGTGCCACTCACGCAGAGCATGGAGACAGTGAGGAAGGGGAGAGAGAGAGGAAGGCAGCTGGGAAGGGTGGAGAGTTGGAGAGGTTAATGGGTAAGGTCAGGGTCGGAAGTCAGGGAGCCACTTACCGGGGGTCCAGGAATGCCAGGTGGGCCTTTGGGACCAAGGAGACCTCGAGGTCCCTGCATTTGGGGTGAAGGGAGGAGACAGCATGAATGGGTGAGAGAAAAATATGTCCCTTTCATGCCCATGTCCCTCCCCTGGCTTCCCCAGACCGCCTCCCCACCACCACCACCACCCCACCCTAACCCCTTAGACACTCACCGACTCTCCAGGCAGCCCCCGAGGCCCAATCTCGCCATCATCTCCCTGGAGGAGAACATGGTGAGGCAACTTTGCCTTCTAGACCTCTCCCATACCCAGCCCCTGCCCCTGCCACAAAACTTACCCGCTCTCCATCCTCACCAGGGGGCCCAGGAAGGCCCTGGGCACCACTATCACCCTAGAAAATAGGGAAACAAGGAAGAGGGGCCTTGGAACCCCCAACACAGGCAAACACGGGCCCTCTTCAGGTACTTGGCCAGTGAGCTCCTGCTCAGCCCCCAGCCTCCTTTCCTAGCCTTGAGATCCTCCCCTCCCCTCCCCTCAGCAGATCTACCTCCCATCCTGCTCCCCAATATACTCACCCTATGTCCCTTCTCCCCAGGTAACCCTGGGAGTCCATCAAAACCTCGGTCACCCTAGGAGGAAGAGGGGCAGTCAGAGTGAAGGCCTCCAGCCCTCCCAGTAGCCCTCCTAAGTGGGAAGGGGCTGCATCCTGGGGGAACCTGGAGAACTAGGTCATGCCAGGAAAAGAATGAGCCCAGGAGGGGCTGGGAACTACAGGTGTCAGAGAGGGGCCCAAGCCTGTTACCTTCACTCCAGGTTCTCCAGGCATCCCTCGGGCTCCATCAGCACCAGCTCTGCCCTGGAGGTGCAAGGGAAGTGTCAGAGCAAGCAGGGGCGCCGTCCTCCCCACTAGACGCCCGCCCATCCCTTCCCTGGGGCACTCACCCTCCGTCCAGCCTTGCCAGGAGGGCCTGTGAGGCCCTGAGGTCCTCTGGGGCCCTGGTGAGGGGAGAGACAGGGGCAGGGTTAATGGACACAGACAGAGGGGGTCACTGGGTTGGGATCAGGTGTGGGGGGTTGTGGGGAGGGCAGCCACCTGAGGTCCTAGGTCTCCAGATTCTCCCTTCAGGCCAGGGCTCCCAGGTTGTCCCTGTGAGAGAGATGCAAGGATGACCATGTTGAAGGAGACATGCAACAGTGACCTCAAAGTCCTCCCCAAAGAAGTGAAGCAACTTCAGGCCGGCCCGTGGCTCACTCGGGAGAGTGCGGTGCTGATAACACCAAGGCCGCGGGTTCGGATCCTATATAGGGATGGCCGGTTTGCTCACTGGCTGAGCGTGGTGCTGACAACACCAAGCCAAGGGTTGAGATCCCCTTACCGGTCATCTTTAAAAAAAAAGAAGTGAAGCAACTTCAGGCCGGCCCGTGGCTCACTCGGGAGAGTGCGGTGCTGATAACACCAAGGCCGCGGGTTCGGATCCTATATAGGGATGGCCGGTTTGCTCACTGGCTGAGCGTGGTGCTGACAACACCAAGCCAAGGGTTGAGATCCCCTTACCGGTCATCTTTAAAAAAAAAGAAGTGAAGCAACTTCAATCTGGTTCTTTTCTAGAACCCTCCATACTCCCACAACAAATAAAGGATCCTCTACCCCAACACCCCACTCACTCACCAGGGGTCCAGGGCGGCCTGTGTATCCCATGGGGCCTGGGGGTCCACGGAGCGCCAGCTGGGGAAGCGGGGAGACAACAGAGATGGGGGAGAGGCAGCTGGAGAACCCCCAGCCCCAGCACACCCTCCCGATTCACCCTTCCACTCCTGACCTTCCTTCCACCGCCCTATATTCCCCCAACCTCCCACTCAGCTCCAAACCAACCCAGACCTTCCGCTGCCTCACATTCACTCCAACCTACCCTTCCAGCCCCTCCTTTCCCACCATACCCTTCCCTCTGCCACAACACTCTCCAGCCCAGCTCACCCGTGCCTGCTGCAGAATCGCCTGGGCCTGAGCCTCCTGGGCTGCCACCACAGGGCCCTTGTCACCCCCACCACTGCCAAACCGGAACTAAAGGGCAAGGAGAGAAGGCCCAAGTTCTCTTCCAGGAAACCCATGTGACCGTCCCACCCAGAGGCTTCGTCCAGCATTTCTGCCCCTTCTCAAGCAGCTCCCCTGAGTTCTGTCTGGAAAACCACTTAGAGATTTTCAGAAACTCAACTCCTGCCCTCCTCTCCCACTCTCTAGCCTCCCAAAAGACTCTCCTTTGGTTCTAGACCCCCTGAAATATAGGAGTTTCTGCCCCATCCTAGACGGTCCAAGTTTGGTTCTAGAAGACCCGTGTTTGGTTCTAGGTCACCCAATGAGGCCCGGATCCCCTGTATCCCCATCCCAAAGACTAATCCTTGTTGGGCTGATGATCTTTAGAGACTCCCATAGCGTTCCTGCCCTTCTGGTTCTTGGTGACACAACACGATTCCTCTACCCTCCCCATCAGCTCATTCCAAAGCCCAGGAAACAACTCACTGGGAGCATGAGGGATGTGCCGGGAGGGCCAGGGGCCCCATCTGATCCAGGGAGCCCAGCTCGGCCAGGGGGACCCTGGAGTGAGGAAAGCATGAGAGAGATAGGGTGACAGATAGGGGGAAGTTAGGGTCTTGGTATCATTTAAAACCCTCCTCAAAATAATAAATGTAGACTTCCCTAGATCTTTCCTAAACACCCCCTCCACCACAGGTCTGCCCTCCTTTCTGGGTGCTGGGACCCACAACACCCCCTCATTCATTAATCGGCCAGCTAACAAGAAATTGCTGAGCATGGTACCCCCCCACTGGGTACAAGCTCCCCACTTCCACCCTGTACACACACACAGGATACACTCTTACCCTCTCGCCAGGGTCTCCTACTGGGCCTGGGTTGCCCTGGATGCCAGGGGGACCAGTCAGTCCCTGGAGAACAAAAGAAGAAGGGGTCAGGTGTGGGCATTCAGAAAGGAGAGGGGCATGTGGCTGAAGGGTGGGGCTCTGGGAAGCTTTGATTGGAAGGAGTCTCTGGAGTTCTGAGGACTGCTGGGCATATGTGGGGAGGGCACAGAAGAGCATGTAGGAAGGCTCTGAAGAAAGAACAGAGGCTAACAGCTCACAACTAGACTCACCGCAGGGCCTTCTGGGCCAGGGGGCCCCTCCACAAGCATACCCTGTGGAGTCAAAGGTTAAAAGTCAAGGTTCAGCACCCTCCCCCGTCTTTCTCTTCTTTCCACTGCCCTCAGCTCAGTGACCAGTGTAACTTACAGGTTCCAGCACCGCAGGCTCTCCCTTCTCTCCCTTTAGCCCCCGGGGTCCATGGGCAGCCTGAAGGAGACACACATGTAACCCCCAGTGGGGCCTGTGAGCAGCCAGGACACCAGGATTGCCCCATCCCAACTCAAACCTGCATTCTTAGGTCCTACAAACACCTCCTGGACCCTACCTCCAAATCTCCCAGGCCTCCCCAAACCCCCTCTTCACAGGCTTCCCAAGCTAGCCAAGGAGACCTTGGCACTCCCCATCCCTAGTTCCCAGCCCCACCTCAGCAAACACAACCTCTCCATCTTCCTGAGATCCTCTTTCAGGAAGATCTCCAGACCCTTCCTGGGATTTCAAACCCCCAACCTTCCAAACCTTCTTCTGGAGGACCCCACTCTCTCACCCAAACTTCTTCTGACCCCAGATATGCTTAGAACCTTAAGAAACCACTCACTTCCTCACCTTTACCCCAACCCATTTTTTATGAATCTCTCTAAGATTGTGGGTAGATTTTTAAATGGGGATGGGGGAGAGCACAGACACATATAAGAACCTGATGAAAGCTGAGTCTTTCTCCAGAAGAGAAAAAGTATATGCTTTTATGCCCAGAATTTTACTTAGAATTTCAAGGGATTCACAAGTTTTAAAACTCTCCAGAGTTTAAGCATCCATATTCTAAGTAGATTTGGAGAGTAGTCCCCACTGATATCCCAAACTCAGGCCTTATAACTGGCTGTTAGAAAAATGTAGCTCTTGGCCTCAGTTACCCAAGCCCCAGAGCAGACCCCTAAGTCTCCCCAGCTTCTCTCCCAGCAAGGCTGTTACTCCTCTCGTCCTCATTTATACTCCAAGCCCACCACTCCCTCCCTTTTACACTTCCCTCAGATGCCTATCCCCAACTCTAGGGCCAGAACCAATATAAGGACTGGGAGAACGGGGACATTCACCACCAGCCCAGCTCTCCCAGCAAAGATCGTCAGAATGCCCTCCCTCCCTCCCTCCTAACCAGAGTGCAATGATCAGTCGCCAAACTCTCCCAAATCCCAGATCACGCCCAAATATCCAGAAAGCAGCATAAGGGAAAGGCAGCAGAGGGTCAAGGAGGGCAATATTAGAGGAGGGAGGTGCAGGACGAGGCAGGGTAGAAGAGGCAGCCATGACTGCAAGGCAGGCAAAAGACGAAGTGGAGTAGACAGGAAACATTCCTACTGACAGGGAGTGGCTAAAGACACAGGAAACAGTGAAGGGAGATGGGACAAAGGGACAAACACTTGGAAGCAAGAATGATGCCAGGGCCAAGAAAAATTAAACATGGCCAAGATAGCTAGAAAACTAACTGGACAAACAGGAAGTGGCTGGACAGACAGGAAGCAGCCAAGAAAAGAGGGTCTGGGAAGTGGACCTTCCACATCAGCATGGCTACCATGACCAAGAGAGAAAAGAAATTCACAAAACAGAAAGTGACTCCTGCAGAGGGAATTATGACAACGAAAGGCAATTCTTCCAGAAAACACAAACATCAAGGCTCAGCACACAGGAAGTAGCCGGGGTAAATATCTAGGCCCACAAACGAAACTTTATGATTTGGATGACCTGAGACACTCAGGAAGTAGCTTATTGTCAAAGGAAACTGTCACTAGACAGCATGAAAAACTTAAGTCAGAACACAAATAAATCCCTTTCAGTCCAATCTGACATAGTCACCAAGATGGATGTCATGGCTGGAGAAGACAGGAAGGGACAGACAAGAAGTGGCTTGTAGGTTAGAAAATGTGGCACAGGAAATTAGCTCATTTGTCAGCAACGTGGACAAGAAACTGTTTGGGCTAAGAAGCAATGATGGAGACAGACTAAAAACGGACACAAGGTAAGGGCTTACCGACCAAAAGTTTTATAAAATTCAGCTTGATTTACACAGGAAGTGGCCAAGAAAGACAGGAAATGGCCATAGGATTAAAAATATCCCAGGCCGGCCCGGTGGCGCACTAGGTAGAGTGCAGCGCTTGGGAGCACGGCGGCGCTCCCGCCGAGGGTTCGGATCCCAAATAGAGACCAGTCCGCTCACTGGTTGAGCGAGGTGCGGGCGCGACACCGAGGGTTGCAATCCCGTTGCCGGTCGCAGTACGGGCGCGACACCGAGGGTTGCGATCCCATTACCGGTCACGAAAAAAGACAAAAAGGAAAAATAAAAATTAAAAAATATATATATATCCCAATTGCCCTGGGCAGAAGGATCCTCAAGGAGTCGCAGGGTAAGACATTTGGTGAGGGAAGGCAAGAAATAATCTTTTCAAGCAACATATACATCTTATGTGAACAGAAAATGGCAAATCGCCAATGGGAAGTAGCTCGCAGCCAACAAACAACGATCGAAAACAACAGGAAGCCATTTTTGTAGCTCCCACTGGTGGTCAAGAACGGAAGAGGAGCTCCTCTCACTTACGGCTCCTGAGTGGGCTGTCTCCGCAGAGAGGGCAGGGCCAAGCGCCGTCTCCTCACGATAATCGTCCCCATAGCCATAGGTGTAATCGTAGGGCCCTGGTGGGGGGTCTGTGCCACCCTCCCCATATTCCTCTGCCTGGAACCTGTTGGCTGTGGGGGGGACCTGGAGATCTGTCTGCTCCTTCCCGGGAATGGGGAGGGAGAAGGGGTAGACAGGGGCATTAGGACTAAAGAGGAGGTTTTCTCTGGACCCTAGGGTGTGACAACCCCTAGCCCAAAGGATTCTGAGAGTAGTTGGGACCGGATTTTTTTCACTCCAGAAGAGCAAGGGGAGCTGTTGTATAGAAAGGGGATGGTCATCAAAGGCTGAAAATGGGAAGGGATGTCCAGAAAATGGGTCTGGTGGGAAGGAATGTTGAATAACAAGAAGGGTGGCCGGAGGGCTGGACACAGAGTGGACAGTCCACGGACATAATGACAGGCAAAGAAGTGCAAGGAACGAATGACTAAAGAGATAGACTGGGAGAAGAGAAAAGGTCACAGCGTTGGACAGAAAACAGCTCCTGGGGAAAAAAATGTGACATAGAAAGTAAGACCATTTGACACCAACATGGAGAGGAGGTTACTCCAGAATCAAAGAATAACAGAAGGAGGCCTGGACACTGAAGAAAAACGGCTGTTCTCAGCAGACCAATAGGTCTGGAGGAACCAGAAGACAGAAGACTACAAACGGATACGACAAAGAGCCCTCCGGCCAGAGGAGGGCTGGCTCATCAAGATGGCATGGGGCAAGGGGGGTGCATCACAGATTCCCATTGTCCCCAGCTGGGGCAAGGGTGGGTGGTCGAGTTACCTCCTCAGGGGGTGGCAAGGGGCTGGACTCCAGGATTTCTTCCTCTTCACCTGGGGTGGGGTACTGACCCCAAGGGGGAGGAGAGAAGAGTAGCATGGGGTGGGGAGGCAGGAGAGTGGAGGTTAGCAGAGGGGAGGCAAAGCAGCACCTGTCCCCCTGGAGAGCAGTGTCTGTCTGTGCTGGGGGATGGGGGAAATCTCAGATCTTGCAGCCCCTTTGGAGGGGGGACAGTTTGGGGAGAGTAAATCTCCAAGATCATGGAGGTTTGGGGGCAGAGATCTGGATGCCCCAGCTCTACCTGCCGGTAACCGCTGCCTCTGGTCCTTGGGGAGCCCTGGGCGGTAGGGGGAGCTGCCTGCCGAGCTGGGCGTCGGGAGGTGGGAGGCTGGCCCTGTGCTGGGCCAGAGCCTCCAGTTCGAGAGGGCCTCCGGCCTGGTGAGGGGGGCGCCTGCCAGGCCGCTGACCTCTTGGCAGGTGTGGTAGACTTTCTGGGAGGGGTCCAACGCCCCCTAGGGGAAGGGGGAGCCCTGTGGTTGGGGCTCCGAGGCTGCTGCAGCAGAGAGACATGGGAGGGGGCAGTGAGTAAGTAAACTCCTGTAATCTAAATATATGGTGTCTCTCCCTACAGATTGGGGAGGGGAGGAAGGTATCATAGGTGTTTGCAAGGGGTGCTGGGATAAAGGGGTCCCTCAAGTTTACCTGATAATCAGGGGTCGTCCCCGCAGTCATCACATCGTAATAGGGGGGCTCGTAGTCATAGTAGAGAGACTCAGTGGGCTGGGATTAGGGAAGCGGGGGTGGAAATAGGTAGGAAGGGGATGGGGCAGTTGGAGGAGGGGAGAGGTGGGGAGTGGGAAATAAGGAGATGGTGTGGGAGTTGGGAAATAGAGAGTTGAGGATCAGGGGAGAGACGGAGAGAAGTGGGAAAGCGGGAATGGGTCCCACATGTGGGACAGAAACAGACATGATTAAGAGATTGACCCTCCAATCTCCAGACCACTGACCCAGATTATATCTGTCACCCTAAGCATCCAGACCCCCCAACCCAGTCTCTCACCTTCCCACCACCACACCCCTAATCCTGCACCTCCATGTGCAGAGGGGGCCGGAAACTGGGCTCCCACCCACACACTTTCACAGACCCACAACTCCCTTGGGATTCCCTCTAACACTGGTCCTTCCCCATTTCTCCTCCGTGGTGGGACCATCTGAACTTCTTTCTCCCTGTTTCTGTCTCCTGCACTCTGCTCTCCCACCTACCTCCCCAAGTCTCACCCCTCCCCCACTCTCTCCCAATCTCTTAATTCAAGGAAGGGATGGGAAACCCAAGCATGAAGTTTCAGGAAGACTGGCAGAGGAGGAGACACAAGCAGGGACACAGCTCCCAGCCACAAATTCTTCATAACGACTCTTTTTATTTTTAAATGAAAATAAAAAGTTTGATGAATGGGTACTAGGAGGAGGGGGGTAATGGGAATAGGGAGGTAGGGTTGGGGAGGACAACTAGGGAGGGCAGAATAGGGGCCCAAAATGGGATGCAGAGCTCTGGAACATTGCAAGAATCCCCTGGGGAGATGTCTGGGTGTCTTCCCTCCTGGAGTGTGCTGTGGCTGGGAGTTCACCCAGCTCCCTCACCTGTCGCTGGGGTTCCTGGTTTTGTGGCCTGTGAAGTCTTGACGGTTGCTGCTTTGGAGATCTCTGGACTCTGTGAGACTGTTGGTTCTGAGGCCTCTCCTTCTGGCCCCCTTCACATTCCAGCTCCTTCTGTTCACAGGATTCATAGGCAGCTTGGACCCCCGGAACAATGACAAGCTCCTGGACATCACCCTGCAAAGACATGAGGAAGGAAGACCAATGGAGAGAGGCACAGAGAGATTCAGAGAGAACAGAGGGAGTAGTCTGAGCTGAAAGGTAGGAAGCCAATCCTAGGTAAAACTGTATAACGGGAGCAGGTCATTGTCAGCATCCTTTGTGCACAGCCCTTTTCAGCTTTCAAAAGATTTCATGGGACATTCATCATAACTGGGAAAGTTAGTACAGCAAGGATCTTTTTTATTTTTTATTTTTTCTGTCCTTTTTGAGACCGGCCGCACCGCGCTCAGCCAGTGAGCACTGTGAGCACACCTGGTCATCCCCATATAGGATCCGAACCCACGGCAGGAGCGCCGCTGCACTCCCAGCACCGCACTCTCCAGAGTGCACCACGGGCTCGGCCCCAGCTAGGATCTTTATGCCTATTTTTCAGATACATTCCATTCAGAAAAGCTCAAAGGGGCAATGACTGGCCTAAGGTCATTCAGAGTGCCAGAATCAGGACTAGAATCCACACCTTCCAACTTCAAGTTCCACACACTTTGCCTACCCCCTACCCCTTGTGGTAATGCGCAAGCCTTTTCACAGTGGCTTCTGGAGACAGTGGCCTAGTCTTAGTTGCCTTGGCCTTCCAATGGCACTGATAATGAAAATTCTCAAGACCTCTAGAAATGGGAGAGGAGGAACCCACTTCTGAATTCCAATGACATTTATTTGTGCCCACACATAGTGCTCACTACACCCTGCCTTGTGCTGAAGTTTGGGGATATTGTCTCATCTACAGAGCCAAACTGGGAGCTCCTTGGAATGATAGAGACCTTATATTATTATTCTGTGTTCCCCTTGGTCAGCAGGTATCCAAAAAATGTTGATTGGCTGGGTTGGTGAATGGACGGATGGATGAGTGGATAGATGGGTAGATGAGTGAATGGGGGCTCAAATGCATGACTGATTGGGAATGTCAATTGGGAGTAGGCGAATGGGAGGTACAGAGTAGATGGAAGCAGATTGGTGGGTAGGTAGATGAATGGAATATTCATTTATTCCATTCATGTGGATGAATAAATGGTTGCATGAGGAGTGGGTGGGTGAGGAGACAGGTGGGTGAACATATTGAAGGAAGGAGTGGTTGAGTTGGTGGAAGGATCACTGGGTTGATGGGGTTGGGGAGTGGGTGGATAAGCAAACAGATGCACAAATGGGTTGAAGAGGATGGATGGATGGAAGGATATACGGATAGATGGGTGGTTCGAAGAGGGGAGTGGTTGAGCAGGGGAAGGATAGGCAGGTGGGTGGAAACAAACCTAAATGCATGAGTAGGTGGGTAAGTGTGTGAAGGACAGGTGGGTGGGTGGATGGGTGAGTGGGTGGTGGAAACATGTATGTGTGCATGGCTGGGTTGGGTGGTGAGTAGGCAAATAGGTGAGCAAGTGAATGGATGGGTGGGTGAATAGAGCGGTTAAGGGACCACTGGGTGGGTGGACTGATGAAGACTGAATGACAGAATAAGTGGCTGTGGACAGTCTGCTATATAAGCAGGAATCTAGTTCTCTGATGGAGAAAATTAGCCCTAACGATAGAAAATGGGAATAAAAATTCATGAGAGGAAAAATTAATGCCTAGGGAACAAAAAGATGGAGTACTGGGGCCAGAAGGGAGTGGGCACAAGATATAGTACCAGAAATCACCCCTTTTTCTGCTTGCTCAGATTACCTCAAAGACTTCTTCATCCAGTATACGGGCACCGAAGATTATCACTCCACGGGTGTCCAACACTGGACGAGCACTTCGGGGGAGGGGCCGGGTGACTCGCTTCTTGCAGTCAACAATGAGAGTGACAGATTGGCCCTTTACAGCCACAGCCACATGGTGCCACCTGGTCATGAGGGGAGAGGTTCAAGTGACTGACTGACTGAAGGGGGGGAAGTCAACAGGGTTGGGGGCAGGTGATGGAAGAGTTGAAGCCAATGATCATAATAGCAATAATCACAATAACTACCGCTTACTGAGTGCTTGCAATGCACCAGGCAATCATTTTCTCATTTGCCTGTCATGATTCTATTGTCTCTATTTTACAGACATAGAAATCAAGGCTTAAAAAACAAGTAACTTACACAAGGTACAGGCTAGTGCTACATGCACAGCAAGGACACAAACACTAAAGCCCAAACTCTGGCTAGGAGTGAGTGAAGTTTGGGCAGTGGTGGGTTTAGTGTGACCAAAAAGGTCAGCAGGGTTTCCTAGTTTAAGGGAATGGGGGTTCTGGGGCACTTTTTCCTAGAAGTGTGGGCTGGGCAGAGCAGAGGAGCAAGGTGACTCACTTGCCATCTGCTAGGCTGAGGCCTCGGAAGACCGGCTGAGCCGGGGGTCGAGGCCGTCCGGTCTGGTCCTCATACAGGAAACTGACAGGCCGGCCAAGCTCCAGGCCCAGCTGTCGGACACCCTGGGCACTGTAGAGAGTCAGGAGGGGAGCTTGGAGACCAGGGCGGGTCCGCACAACAGTCAGCAGAGAGAAATCTTTGGGAAAGCCTCCTGGTACCCGAGAGAGATACACAGATGGAGTGAGAGGAAGAGAGAGTCATGACCCCTTCCCTCCTGGTGTCTGATCCCAGACCCCACCCTATCACCTCCCCCAGCCCTCCCTAACCCACCATGTTACCCATACCTGGGAAGAGCTGGCGGGTGGGTGCGCTGAGCTGGGCAGGTCGTGATACTCGGAAGGCCACATCAGCTGGACAGATGCCTCTTGCCCTCCGGACACCATCAGGGAGGGAGTAGAACCTCAGGGCCCGGAGCACATCCACAGGCGGTGCACCTGGGAGAGTACACGAAGATCAGGGGAAGGACATTCCCTCAGGAGGGACTAAATAGGGGACATTTGGGATCTAGAACTCAGCTTCCTAGGGCTCAAACTTTCTGGAAGGCAGTGAGTTTGCTCCTGAACAGGGCCTGAATGGGTGGGAAGTGCAAGGTCACCTGGCAGGGAAGGGCAGCAGTGGCCCCGTGCTCCCCTCCATATCCACTCCCGCCCCTCCGTCCCAGCACCTGTCTCTCTTACTCTATCCCTATCTCTGCCTTTCAGCCTATAAATCTGACTCCCTCTATTCTCTCTTAATATGTCTCTTCTCCCTCCATCTGTCTCCCCTTCTCTATCTCACTCTGTCTCTCTTACTCTCTTTGTCTCTGCATCTGTTGGTCTTTCTGTCTCCTTATCTCTTCTGTCTTTCTCCATTTCCCTCACATTCAATCCAACTTTTTCTTCCCCTGCCTTTCTCCCTCTCTCACTCTCTTTCCATATCTCTCAGTCTCTGGGTCTCTGGCATCTGTCCCATCCCCAGCACAAACAACATCTGGGCAATCAATCATCCTGGGCACAGGAGGTGCAGGGGGGCCACGAGGGAGAGAGCAGAGAAGCAGCTCCATAGGAGGGGGCTTTGAGCTGCTACAGATCCCAGGTTGGGGGTTGGAAGGGGGCAACTCCAACCATGCTGATGAAGGAGATACAAGAAAGAGCTGTCCCATGAACCTGTGCCCCCTGGCTTGGGAGATGGGCTGGTGGTGGGGTGTGAGGGGGGAGCAAGGAGGGGAGCCTGAAGCTGCCACGCAGAGCCGGAGCAGGTCCAGGGCCCCGAGCCACACATCTGTGGATCCCATCAGAGTCCTTGCCCAAAACCCGGGCAAACTCTCCACACCTGGAACCTTGATCCTGCCCCAGCACCCCCACCATCCGGGATCCAGAGATTCAAAACCCAGGCCGCCAGCCCTGTCTACCTAGGACTTAGCTTCCTAGGGCCCAAACTTCCTGGAAAACAAAGGTCACCTCTCTCACGCTTGTTCCCCAATACACACACTCCTCAAACCATCAGCTCCAGATTGGAAAAATCCCAAAGAAAGATCCAGCAAAACTTTCATAGAAGTGTGAGGCAGCACAGAGGCCAGAGCAACCAGGAGAGCAGAGCTGGGTGGGGTGAG
Source organism: Galeopterus variegatus (assembly GCF_000696425.1). Lineage (NCBI taxonomy): Eukaryota > Metazoa > Chordata > Mammalia > Dermoptera > Cynocephalidae > Galeopterus > Galeopterus variegatus. Next base: position 150,766 of record NW_007728583.1, read on the forward strand.
TGAGGTGGGGCAGGCAGGCAGAGAAAAGGCCCTTTGAGTCCAGGAGCCGGGAAACCACGGTCTTGCCCCCCCCCCCAACCCCTGCCCAAGACTGGGACTCAATGACCTATACCCTAAGATTCTCTTTTCGGGAACGCCAATATATCTTCCTTAGCCCGTTCCTTTTCTAGGACCTAAATGTTTGGTCAGAGCCCCCCGTCCCCTCCCCCTTGGGGTCCCAGAGCCCCCTTTCAGCAGAGTCCTGGGCGGGACTTAGGGTACAGTGGGAGGGGGTGGGCGGGCCTGGGGGTCGCCATCCCCATCCCCACCCGTAATCAGGTCTCCATAATTACTTCTCTAGCCCTGCCCCATGTAATTACAGGGCCGGCCTGGGGGGGTATTTATAGCGAAGGCTATAGATAGCGACCTGCTGGTTGGGGTGGGGTGGGGTGGGGGGAGCGAGGGGATTCTACCGCGAGCGGAGGGAGCCGGCTTGGTGGCTGAGAGAGGCCAGAGGCTGGGACAGACCGACAAACACATGCTAAACAGGTCCAAGGAGACGAAGATGGGGGACGAGGAGGGAGTCCGAGAGCCCAGGTGCCAAGGGACCCAGTGGTGAGATGAGGGACAGTCGACGTTGGTTGGAAGGGTCCGGGGAAATGGGGTCACTCAGGGACATGGGCCGCCTGAGGAGGCCGCGGCGCTCGGCGCCCCGCGCGCCCCCACGGCAGCTCCGCAAACACCAACACACAAGGGCCGCTTTGAGAGATGAAGGGTGAGTGAGACAGAGACACAGAGACTCACAGAGACCCCAGGCCAACGAGACCCCAGAGGCCTCCATCCTCCACCAAACCCCAGGAGAGTACAATTCGATCCTGTAGACACCTACCCGCAGGTCTGCCCACCATCTTCCCACTTCAAGCCACTTACCTGCCCCCACTGTCTCCTGGCCTCATTTGCCCCACAGGCTCTCCACTGGCAGCCCCATCACCCTTTATCACTCTACCTGTGCCCCCCAAATGCCCTACTCCCTAATCTTAGGAATCCCACAGTAACCCATTTTCCTCTACCCACTCACCCCCAAATAAGAGACAGGCATCTTGGCCATCCCCCTGCCTCTATGTCAGTCGGTCCCTTTTCCCCCTTAGAAAGACTCCTAGAGTCTACAGACCCTATAAGCTTCAGTTTCCTGTCCCTGCACCTCATACTCCTCACATCTTGGAAGTTCTTCCTTCTGTAATCTAATCTAAACCTTTCACGCTGCCATTCTGACCATTTTCTCTCCAGGACACAGAAGATAAATCAACCACCAGTGCTCCCAGGAGTTGGGGGCTTGCTCGAGCCTGTCCATGACTCAGTGCTTCCAGCCCTCTCCTCCCTAACATCAAATCCCCTTTTCTAGGAGCCAGGACTTGTGGGTCCTGGGAAAAATTAGGAAAAGATTTGGGTTGTGGACACCAGGGTACCCGGGGAGCCCGGCTGGCCAGAGGGGGAGGGGCCAGGCAGGAATGCAAAGAGTTGGCTCCGGTCTCAGACACCTGATCCCAGCCTGTCCGGCGGCCGTCCGTTGGCAGCTGGCCCTAGTGCTCCCCAGAGCCAGCCGCGTGGCAGCATCGAGGGTACAGAGAGGGGGAGGGGGACCCTGTTGGGGAGGCCAATGGGATAGATAGTCAAGGCACCCCTTCTTTCTTTGTTTACTAGGCTCTGCTCTGAATCACAGATGCTCAACCCGCATCCCAGAGATATACATAGAAAGCCCAGAAGAGGGACAGAACACCCTTCATCCATCAACACTGGCATCTATAACCCCCACACCAGCAATACCTGGACCAGGCTGGCCCTGACCATCTTCAGCTCTTCCTAAGGACCCAAGACAAGCATCCAGCCCCAGTCACTGTCTAGAAAGTAGTCCTTCACCTTCACCTTTCATCCTTACCTGTCCGTCTTCCCTCCCCTTCTCCCCTCCCCCCACCTCAAGGAGGGAGAGATCCCTAACCTGGCTCCAAGAACCCAGGTGTCTTGCCCTCCAGCCTGGACCTTGAAGCCCCAAATCCCCTTCTTAGAGTCGGCAGCTCCTGCCCCGGGCATCAGATTTTCCCCTCCCCGAGGATATTCAGAGCTCCAAGCAGACACCGACGACCCAGGCGTCAGCACTTCTCTTACCTGCCCAGCCTGGGGCCGCACTCAGCCCCAGCACCAGAGGTAGGAGCAGGAGAAGGCGATGGCAGCGACTGCATCCCTCCATAGCTGGGCCACTAGCGCCGGGTCCCAAGGACCCAGGGTCAGCCGGAGGCGCTAGACGCCCGGAGGCTGACAGGAGACAGCGAGCAGGCTATAAGCCTCGGACCCCGGGGTTCCGGGGAGGGCAGAGGCTGTCGGGCAGCGACAGCTTTCAGCGGCCCGGATCCATGCAGAGAGGCGCCGTCGGGGCTCCGGAGCTGCTCCCTCCTCGGTGGCTGCCGCTCCTGTGTGTCCCCGGCCACCCCAGAGGACTAGAGCCCCCACCCCGCCCCCGCCCCCTGCCCGGTCCACGCCTCCAGTTGCCCGCCCACAGCCACCGAGGGGAAACCCCACCCTCGATCTCCACCTGGTGGGGGGGCGGGGACCCCTTCTCCCCCCCCCC
>NW_007728583.1:153765-215106 GCF_000696425.1 Galeopterus variegatus
GCCCCGACAAAGCGCGCCTTGTGTCCCCCGCCCCGCGCCCGCCTCTCCGGCCCCAGGGAACCTCGGCGGTGGCGTCGAGGGAGCGTGGCCGGAGCTCCCAACCGGATACCCCCCCAATCCAGCACGATGAGGCGCTGCCCACCCCCATACAATCACCTCAGTCCAGAAAACAGCGATTTTAATTTGAAAGCGATTTTATGTGTGAGAGAGGGGAAGGAACTCCAAAGAGAAGAGATGCAGGGCAAAAATCATGCAGCCCAACACCCCATCTCTGCGGGCTGGTCATCTCCCCTCAATTCTCGGGCCAGGATCCTGTGTCCGCAGCCTATGCTATGTGCCCAGGGCTGGAGGAGAGCTGTGAAGAGAAGGGTCCGGGGACTACACTCACCACATCATCCCCTGCGGGCCCTGTCATCACAGCCCAGGCCCCTTCCCCAAGTTAAGAAAGGAAGAGAAGGGGAGGAGGGAGAGTTGGGAAGGCCAGTGTTTGGAGAGCCCCAGGGACAGACCATCTCAGGGCCCTGCCTTTCCCAAACACACACTCCACCACTGGCATTTCTTAGTCAACCTGGGAAAGTACAGTACTTCTTTGAATCTAACTGCAAGTCTCTCTCCTCAGAGGAAATCAAAAATAGCAGGTCAGTTCCTACATCTCCACCAGCCCCTTCACCACCACCACCTTTTTTATTTTTCAGTCCGACTGCAGAAGGTGAAGTGTAAAAGAGGTCTCGGGACAGGAGACAGTGACAGGGCCCCTCCCTCTTCCAGAGAGGCCCCCATCTGCCAGGGTGGGGAAGAGAAAGGCCTGTCAGAGCCTTACTCCCATGTCCTCAGTTTGGGGGGCCTGCCCCCCTATATCCATCTCTGGGGGAGTTCCTCATTTCCACTCTTCAGATGGGGACCAAAGTGAGGCAAGATGAGAATGAAGCAAGATGCCAGGAGCAGAGCCAGTACTTTGTGCTGGGGGAAGGACAGAGGGTGAGCAATCACCCCAAATCATGGGAGACCCCAACAGATTCAGAGACTCAAAGCCACTGAAGAGAGACGTCCAGTCCTCACAGGGTCTAGGGTCCCCTCTGACTTGGGACATCAAGCAAACCCCCAGGAGGGCTTACGGATCCCCCTGGAGTTCTGCCCTGTACTCCTCACCCTACCAAGGTTCTGGGAACATGGTCCTTCCCACCCTGCCCCAGGGCTTGGAGTCCCTCATGAATGTATGCTCCTCTAGTGTGAGGCGCACTACATTTGGGTCTGGGCTCAGGCCAGCTGGTGGGGAGCCTCAAGCATCTCCATGAGGAAGGTGTCAATGGGGGTGTCGCCAATGAGCTTGAAGAAAAACAGATGCTCTAGACACTTAAGGCCGATGGACCGGAGGGCAGGAAGACGTAGCAGCAGTTTGGCAAACCTGAGGTGGAGGTGCGAGAGGGGGGTGAGAGCTGGAAGAACACAGGCCCTGAATACACCCTCAATGCATTTCCCACCACCACCCCACAGGAGGCTCACTCCCCATAGGTCCATCTCACCGTCCCTGCTGCTCAGGGTACTTCTGTTTGCAGTAGGTCTCCAGTGATGCATACACCTTCTCCCGCAGGATCTCCACCTCACTGGGGTTGGAGAGGCCCTTGGCATCTGAGATGGCAGGGAAGAGAGGAGGAAGAAGAGAGAAGACAAATCAAATCAGGACAGACATGTAGATGTGGCACACAGAATGCCCCATTGGGGCCCCACCTACTTGCCCTCTACCAGGTGCCTGGCAAGGGAAGCAAGGCCTGTTGGGTTTGTGGGATGGAGTCCGAAGGGAATGTATCAGTGGACGTAGGTTTTTCCTCAGTTAGTTGGGAGATTTCCAGATTGAGGGTCTTACTGGGGGGATAGCTGGGTAATTTAGGAGTCTCTGGAGAAGAGGAGGCTCCAAGGTTGCCTTGGTCTTGACAGACAGGAGTAATCCTCCTCTTACCTGGATTAAACAGAATGATTGCCCTCAGGCAGCCAAGCTCTGTCTTGTCCATCCTCATGTCACGCATTTTGGACACTAGCTCTGTCAGCACCCTGGAGAGGGACCTGCAGGTCACTCAAAGGTCACAGCTCAGCCAGCCTTGGACACGGACCAGCCTATAACCCTACCCCCTCTACCTACAGGCCAGCCCAGCTGAGGGCCACTGACCGATCAAAGATGGCTCCCACGCCTGCAGAATGCGCTGAGTTGCGGTGCACGTGAAGACCTGTGGCAAGGAGAATGCCATCTCGGACATCAATGGATCGGTGGGAGAAGGAGGCAATAAGGAGCTCGTTCCAGCCTGGGTGGGGGCAGCAAGGGTCAGGAGCCAGAGATCAGGCCATGAGATTCAAAGCACATGAGGGGAAGAGAAGAAAAAAAGAGATGGCAAGGTCAGTGAGCTTCGCTCCCTGAGTATGCAAGGCCACTGGGGTCACTAAAGGCAGGAGGTCAGAGAGGAGTCAAATGTCAAGAGGTCAAAGAGATCCAAGGTCACTGACCTGCCCGTAGTAATATGACCTGGTCATCCAGAGGCAAGGAGGAAAAGTGTGGGATCCTCTTCGCCCACTCAACAAGCGTGAATAGCTGTTTGTCAGCTGCCTGACAGATGTTAGTCACAGGGTCATTTGGCTGCAGGGGATGAGGAAGTAAGAGACATGGAAGGTTTGAAGGTACACTGGGAGCCCCTTGTAAAAGGCTTCTGACATCTCTTCCTTTAATATATAGTCTTCCTTCAAGTCCCATATAAACCAATCTCTATAAATCAGGCTTCTCTTCTGTCATTCTTATTTGGGGCTTCTCTTCTGAAATAATTTTTTGGGGGTGGGGGCAGTTGGCCAGTACAGGGATCTGAACCCATGACCTTGGTGTTATAAGGCTGTGCTCTAACCAGCTGAGCTAACCAGCAAGCCCTCTTCTGTGATTATTTATCTGGGACTTGCCTGTGGTTCTGCCCATGGGTTGTTTTGGGAGTGGGGACAGAAGGAGCTATCACACCCACATCAGATGTTTGAGAGACCTTGTATGGCAGCACTTCCAGTACCAGGCAGTGTTAGAAGGGTTGTCAGGGGAAGGTAGGAGAAAGGGAGATAGAACAGTCCTAGATTCTCTCCCCCATGCCTATCACAAAGGAGAGTGGATTGACCCCATCACTTACACTGCTGCCACTACCCCCGGTTCCCCCAGGACCCTCAACGCCCTGGTCACTCTTCTGCTCCACAGCAAGCTCTGCCTCCAGGATCCTGTCCACAGGCATCTCCTCGGGGGCTCCCCCAGCCCCATCCCCATCCCCGTCCTTGTCCTTCCCCCGCTGACGCTCCTCCTGTACCGCTGCAGAGGGGAGAGGGGGAAGGCAGAGAAAGAATGCAAAGTCAGCAGCCAACCATGAGGGTGTTCCAAAATATCCTTAGGGCCTTATCAGGGTTTCATGGCCCTTGGAAGATATTTCGTTTTTTTTTTTTTAAAGATGACCAGTAAGGGGATCTTAACCCTTGACTTGGTGTTGTCAGCACCATGCTCTCTCAAGTGAACCACGGGCAGGCCCTAAGGGGATCTTAACCCTTGATTTGATGTTATCAGCACCACACTCTCCCAAGTGAGCCACAGGCCAGCCCTAATATTTCTAGGAATTGGGGAAGTCACTAGAAATGGTAGACTGGGGCAGTCTAGAAGCAGGGGTTATAAAAGGATAGATAAGTCAAGAAAAGGAAAGTAGAGGGTAAAGGAATTAGGCAAGAAGCTAACTAGCATTTAAACAGAGGGCCTACTCTTACTAAGAGACATGCCGAGCACGTTTTAACATTCACTCCATTATCATGACCCTGTGAGTTCTTGTTCCCATTGTTAAAGATGAAAACTTCGGAGCTTGAAGAAGTTAAATAGCTTGCCTAAGTTCACACAATACGTGGCAGGTCATACACTTAAATCCAAGTGTACCTGACCATAAATCTTGTGCTTTCTGAGTCAACAAACAGGCAGTAAAAGGCATGCTGTCCTGTGTCTTTGAAGATGTGGGTTCTGATCCCAGCCCTGCCACTATTTTGTTGTATGATCTTGAGAAAGCCAGACTTCAGGCTCATCTTCTCTAAAATTAGGGATTTGGCCAAGATACTCTGTAAAGTGTCTCTCTCAGAATTCCAGGAATCAGACTTAAAAAGACAAGATGGAGATATAGAAGAGGGAAGGCAAGCCCTGAGATCCTCAGAGAAGTATGTGACTTAAGAGGGTAGAGTCCCAGGGGTCAGAGGAAATAACACAGATAACAGGGAGATGGAGACCACAGAATGAGCATGGGATCAAAGAGAGGAGGGACTACTCAGGTTAGAGAAGGGAAGACAGAAGCCCATCATGGGTAAGGAAAAGTTATCCTACCCTAGAACCAAATTAGGGAGGGGTCATAGGTGCAGGCCACAGAGGCAGAATCATTAGGAAAGAAATTCAAGGAACAGAGCAGGCAACCATGGAGAAGAGCTGATGAGGAGGGGAGAGAGAAACCAAACATCACCCTCTGGAGGAGAGAGAGAACAATCCAGCCTTTCTGAAAGGTACATAGTCTGTGGTTTCCTTCAGTCTTCCCTCTATCTCCTCCCTCCTCTCCCATCTAGTGGGGTGGGAGAGGCAGGGCCTACGTATAGGAAAGTCTGGGCAGGGCAGGTCCTTACCCTCCCTCTTCATGCCTGTGGCCAGGCACTTCTGATAGCGGCAGTACTGACAGCGGTTCCGCTGGCGCTTGTCCACAGTGCAGTCTTTGTTGTCCCGGCAAGAGTAGGTCAGGTCCTTACGGATAGTGCGTTTGAAGAAGCCCTTGCAGCCTTCACAGCTGTAAACCCCATAGTGTTTGCCTATGGAGGAGCGGAAGAGCAATAAGAAGGCTTGCATGGAGACCCCCTCACAATTAAATCTCTCTCCAATCTCCCACCAGCAAAACTTAGTTTAAGTCCTCCCTGTGTACACCACATACAGAGATGCGGAACCAAGAACTGAGGAATGATCCAGTCTCACTCTCCTCACTGTTCAGACACCTTACTAGCCCCCTTTTCCCTCTGACCACCCACTCATCCCATGCCACATCTAAGCTTCAGGTTCCTTAGCTCTCATCAGGCCTCCCCCAGCTAACTTGCCCTGAGCCAACTCTTTGAGCCCCTGGGAATCCCACATGAGATGGTACATGGCCCACACTCTTTCTTTCTTCCTTTCTGCAGATACTCTGAGCCCCATACCTGAGCTTCTGTCCCCGCAGATTGCACATAGCCGTTTGCCAGCCCCAGGGCCACCTGGAGGGGGTGGACAGTGCAGGCCCCGAACCCCTAAGACTGGTGGCTTCACATCTTCAGGGGGGCCAGACCCACCCCCAGGGATCGACACTGTTGAGTTAATCTGGGATGGGGGAAATAGGGAAGTCACAGGGAGACTCGTTGGGAAGGAGGATCTCTCAGAGGTGATAGAAATCATTCCCTACCACTAGGCAGGGCTCTGCATTGCTCATTCCAGACGGCGTTATTTACACCACAGTCTGTGTGAAAGGCCATCGCAGGAGCACGACCCAAAAGAGAATAAGCAGTCCCCACCCTGAAATTGTGCAACGCAGTGGCCCTGAAGGGCATGTGTCTTGGAAGGGCAAGATGGGATGAAAATGGTAGATAATAACTGATAGATGAAAAGGACATCAAGAAATTGGATTCTTTTACAGAGCTGGGGAGGACACATGCACTGAAAGATCAGTCACCTCAGGAAGGGCAAAGGGTCTCACAAGGACCACAGACCTGCCAGGATTAGAGGACTGGAAGGTCAGTGGGCCATGGGGAAGTTCACACAAGGATCTGGGTTTACAAAGAAAACAAGAAAATGAAAGTGGAGAGGCATTAAGTGGGTCACACCTCTCACCTGGGGGCTGCTGACAGGACCGGAGAATCCTGGGGGTGCAGGAGGGGGCAGACCAGGGGACCCCATGGAGGAACTGATGACCGGGAATGGGGAGCCCAGTGGGGGTGGTGGCATCGGGGGTGGGGGTGGGGCCCCAGAGCCTCCAAGGGATGGGGCTGCTGAAGGGGGTAGGCGTGGTCCAGGAGGAGAAGGCGGAGGGACCCCCTGGGGAAGCGGATTTGGGGAGGAGCTGTCTGGGCTTCGGGAGTCTGAGGAGGGGTACATTCAGGCACAGACACACACAAAGACAGGAGAGACAAAAAGAGAAAATGAGTCTTCGAACATCCAAATGGAGACTTTAATTCTCTAATCCCATACCGCGCCCCTACCCACGCCACCCTATCCCACCCATCCCCAAGTCTAGAGACACCCTATTGTCAAACGACAGTTTAACTCCTGTGCTACGATGAGGGGGTTAACAAAACAAAGGACAGTTCAGAAGAATATTCCAAGCAATGTATTTGCATGAATACCAGGTCACCCAAAGCCAGACCTGTCTCGTGGGGGGGGGGGGGGCACGTGGGGTTAACCAGCCAACCCCTCCATTCCCAGCTTATGGCCGGTAGCCGGAACGTTCAGAGGAAGGAGATAGGAAGAAGAGACCCCTCCTAGGACGCAGAATCTGCCTTCAAACGTCCAGCATCCTCAAGCTCAAAGGGAACTGCGTCCTTCCCACGCCACGGACCTCCGGTGTGCAGGGCCTTGGGCATCCAAGACTAGGAGGGCGGAAGCTCCCCCTCCCCGCCCCGCCCCGGGGGGGAGGGCGCTAAGGCCCTCGGGAGGGAGGGGACGCGTGTTTACAAACAAGGGGGCGGGAACGCTAGAGAAGAACGCCGGGGGAGGATGTGGGGGGAGGGGTTGCAGATAACGCGGTCACTGGTTCGCCTGTCCGTCCGCTAGGACACTCACCCCGCCCGCTGTCGCCCATCCCGTCCCGTCCAGCCTCCCCCGGCTCCGGCTCCAGGGTTTGTTGTTCTCCGGCTGCCGCCGCCGCCGCCGCTACGGGATCCAGCCAGGGCCGTCGCCGCCGCCACCGGGACGCGACCCCACAATGCATTTCTTTTCGCACCCCCACTGGCCCACACTGCCCTGCGGCATGCCGCTGGGGGAGGAAGGGCGGGCGAGCGGCCCAAGACATGATCCCAGACTAAGTGTAGGGATACCAAAAAGGTACCGGGGATTCCCGAGGATTGATCGGAGGACTAGCTGAGCAGGAGGAAGCACCAAAGAAAAAGACTCTGTCCTGGATCGGGTCGAATTAAGCGCTTCGCTCTGCTCTGAACCCAAATGACAGCGCCGATGTGGCAGCCATCTTTGTACAGACGGGAAGTTTCGGCGCTAGTTCCCGCCCCCTCGTCTACTTGGAAACGGAGGAGGCGGTCTCCTCCGGCCTGTTAGTCGGCCTCGCCCACCCTCCCCTCAAATAACCTCCACTCTCGCGCAGGCGCCCCAGGACAGTGGCTTCTCTGCGACCGGAGTGCCGCCATATTGGTAAGGGTATGGGGCGGAGATAGAACGAAACTTCCTGTTCTCGCGGGAGCTAGAGGCGGGACTGCCACGTCCGAGCAAACCGGGAAAGGAAAGGATCCCGGAGCCGGTGAGAATTCCCTGCGTTTTCCTACAGTCCCTTTCCAGGCCTATTCCCCACCTAATTGGTCATAGAGACGAAGGTCCAGAGAGTCCGTAAAGTGGAGGATCAAAGCTTAGATCGGTGTCCCGGGGGCCCTACATCCGGGAGGGTTTTGGGGGTAAAGAGAACGAGTCTCGGGAACAGTGTGGGTGGGGACAGAATGGAATGGGGGAGCAGCCCACAGAGGTGGACTGAGGGCGCAAGCTAAGTAAAGTGGACCTTGCGTAGATATAGAGTTGAGGGTCAAGTGGAGTCACTATCTCTGTCCCTCTGGTCAGTGTGATGGCCAGAAGCCTGGGGGCCCCCCACTGGGTGGCCGTGGGACTGCTGACCTGGGCGGCCTTGGGGCTGCTGGTGGCCGGACACGGGGGTCATGGCGACACGCACGAGGACCAGCAAGAGGAGGACTTCCGTGGCCACAGTCACAGGCACTCACATGAGGATTTACACCATGGACACAGCCATGCCCATGGGCATGGTCACACTCACGAGAGCATCTGGCATGGGCATACCCACGGTCACGACCATGGACATTCACATGAGGATTTGCACCATGGCCATGGCCATGGCCACTCTCGTGAGAGCCTCTACCACAGAGGACACGGACATGACCATGAGCATAGCCATGAAGGCTATGGGGAGTCTGGGGCTCGAGGCATCACGCAGGACCTGGATACTGTCACTCTCTGGGCCTATGTGAGTCCCTCAGGGGATGAGGGAGAGAGGGACTGGTTCTGGATTGTTGGGAAACACCACACCACTTGACCCCTGACTCTCTCTCACTAGGCACTGGGGGCCACAGTGCTGATCTCTGCCGCTCCATTTTTCATCCTCTTCCTTATCCCCGTGGAGTCAAACTCCCCCCGGCATCGCTCTCTGCTCCAGATCTTGCTAAGTTTTGCTTCAGGCGGGCTCCTGGGAGATGCCTTCCTGCACCTCATTCCTCATGCCCTGGGTAAGTAACTTCTGACTTCTACCTCAAGTCTTTTTTTTTTTTTAATGACCGGTAAGGGGATCTTAACCCTTGACTTGGTGTTGTCAGCACCACGCTCTCCCAAGTGAGGTAACCGGCCATCCCTATATAGGATCCAAACCCATGGCCTTGGTGTTATCAGCACCCCACCAAGTGAACCATGGGCCAGCCCTTCTACCTCAAATCTTAACCTATTTTATTCTTTGGGGAAAAAGATTCTTTTTCCTTTCTGATCCCTGACCTTCCAATATTCCCCCAAATACACACCCCTTGGGTCATGTATTCCCTCATCTGGATTTTTTTCCCTCCTTTCTTCAGAACCTCATTCTCACCATACTCTAGAGCAGCCTGGACATGGACACTCCCACAGTGGTGAGGAAAAAAACGAATGGGGAGAGGGGTTGGGGTACTGGGAAGGTCTGTCTCTCTGAATTCTTCACCTCCTGCACTTGAGGAGGAGGAGTCTGGAATCCACATCTCCCTTAATGTCTCAATGCCTCCATTCCCAGGCCAGGGCCCCATTCTGTCTGTGGGACTGTGGGTTCTCAGTGGAATTGTTGCCTTTCTTGTGGTGGAGAAATTTGTGAGACATGTGAAAGGAGGACATGGACATGGACATGCTCACGGTCACACACATGGAAGTCATGGACCTGGAAAACAGGGTGAGCCCAGGAACAACTCACCTGAAAGCTACCTTGCCTGCCTCAGAATCCCCTCATCTTATGGCTCTCAGGGGGTGGGGGGACACTTCCATTTGAGGACATGTCGGAAGATCTCCGTTTTCCACTCTAACTCTTTTCTTCCTTCAGAGCATCCTTCAAAGGAGAAACAGAGCTCAGAGAAAGAAGAAAAGGAAACAGAGGGGTTGCGGAAGAGAAAAGAAGGGAGCATAGGACCGAAAGATGGGCCAGTGAGACCTCAGAACGTTGAAGAAGAAAAAACAGGTTCAGGTAAGGGCCAGGGTTGGTGATAAGCTAGGGCAAGGGGCATCATCTTGAATGATATGGAATATGTTCTGGGGGTAATGGCAGGTGTCTGGGAAACACTAAGAGGCTGGGTGTGAAGTGGTCTCTGAGGGGAGATGTGAGAGTGTCTGATTGGGGCTGGGGGTAATGGATGCCTCTGATCATTTTGTCTTTTTCTCTCGTACAAGACCTGCGTGTGTCCGGGTACCTGAATCTGGCTGCTGACTTGGCACACAACTTCACAGATGGCTTGGCCATTGGTGCTTCCTTTCGAGGGGGCCGGGGGCTTGGGATCCTAACCACAATGACTGTCCTGCTACATGAAGTGCCCCATGAGGTTGGGGACTTTGCCATCTTGGTACAGTCTGGCTACAGCAAAAAACAGGTTGGTTATGATGTCCACCAGACATGGTTTCCTCAAACCCTTTATCCTTGCTTATTTACCCCAAACCCAAGATAGCCTCTCATTAGTTCCAAACAAGTCATGCTATCATTAACAAGTCCTGTAGAAATGAGGAGGAAGAAGTTCTGTTTGGGGGGTGGGTTGTCCTGTATTGTAGCTTAGTATGTCTTGAACTGTAGTCTGTAAACCATCTGAATAGCTTATGGGGATCTTTTTTACACACACACCTGACCTACTGAATCAGAAGTACCACAGAAAGGACCTCTTCGATCTCTAAGATTTTTCAAAAAATGTCTATTCTACTCCCCCCCAACCTTGCTTTTTAGTTTCCAGAGACATGCACCCTATATCTATGTACCTATACACCCTGTACTCCACCAGCCATGTCTAAACCACTGGTAAACTTTAGCTGTTGATGAGTGCTTCTCTCTCTTTTCTGCCCACCAGGCGATGCGCCTACAACTGCTGACAGCGGTAGGGGCACTGGCAGGCACAGCCTGTGCCCTTCTAACTGAAGGAGGGGCAGTGGGAAGTGAAGTTGCAAGTGGTGCAGGTCCTGGTTGGGTTCTGCCATTCACTGCAGGTGGTTTTATCTATGTAGCAACAGTGTCCGTGTTGCCTGAGCTGTTGAGGGAGGCATCACCATTGCAGTCACTTCTGGAGGTGCTGGGGCTGCTGGGGGGAGTTGCCATGATGGTGCTGATTGCCCACTTCGAGTGAGAGGTGGGATAAATTGCCCCAACCTCTGCCCCAAACCTCTACCCCTAGCTCCAGATCAGGGGTCTATAGAGGTTGGGGGCCCTAGCCAAGGACATCTGCCAAAGGAAGGAGTTGTAGCCCAGGAGAATGGTGACTTTGGCATTAAGGCCTTCAAGTGTGGCAGTCTTACAGGGGTTGTAGAGGTGAGAATGAGAGGCCAGAGGTACCATAGTGTTGGGCACCACCTGACCATGTTGTTGGGTTTGGAGGACTAAATGGGTGGGGCCATGAAGAAAGCTGGAAGGGAGAGGGGTGATAGTCTACCTAGTGTTCCCTACTCCACCTGTTCTCAGAGGACCAAGCTGTCACACACAGGTTCTCCAAAGTACACCTATCTCTCCCACGAGTTGGTGGAGGCTTCAGGGAAGACCAGAGCTCTGGACAGAGGAGGTCACAGGAGGAGCCGGGATAAACATCACTTAAACATCAATCGTGTGTCCTGATTTGGGAGTGATTGGGGGATGGGAGGGTGGGAGAGGGTTAGCTGGTGATCTCATGGCCTGATTTTTTTTGTTTCTATTCTTTTTATATCACTGTGTTTAAATTGAGGGGGAGGGGTGGTGGCCGGAAATAAAGCCCTCGGATCTTCCGCCCCACATGCAGTCTTTGTCTTTTTTAGGGCATGGGGCTCCTTGTCTACCCCAATCCCCAGGCCCCCAAACTGTGGTGTCTGGCCACGTCCCCTCTGTGGGAGGTCGGCCCGTCCTGGTGGCCGCAGATGGCCTAAAGCTGGCGGGGCTTCGATTGGCCCCGTCTTTTCCATCGCCACGCCCCCTCTGCACTCGGATTGGCTCGGTGCTGAGGTGCCCGCCTTCCCGCAACCCGCCATGGCGTCTCCGCTCAGGCTCCGCTCCGCGCTGGCCCTGGTCACAGGTTGAGGGGCTGCTCTCCCAGGGTGGGTGAGGGTGCCAGAGCGATGTCAGGGGGCATGCGCGCCTTCGGACTCCGCGGCCGTTGTGACCCCCTGGTCCCTTGGCCGGATTTTACTAACTTTGCGTCCTATGACCTCTGACTCCCGCCTACACTCCCCCCCACCTCCGGTGTTCTCTCCCACCTCAGGTGCGGGTAGTGGCATCGGCCGGGCGGTCAGTGTGCGCCTAGCCAAAGAGGGGGCCGCTGTGGCCGCCTGTGACCTGGACGGAGCAGCGGCACGGGAGACGGTGCGGCTGCTGGGCGGGCCGGGGAGCAAGGAGGGGGCGCCCCGCGGGAGCCACGCTGCCTTCCAGGCTGATGTGTCTGAGGCTAGGGCCACCAGGCGCCTGCTGGAACAAGTGCAGGTGAATGCCAGGCGACCTCGCCCCCTTTAAAGCTTCAACATTGCCCCAGTGTCCCCGGCTCTTTGTTTTTTTGCTGTGTAACCTTCCCCTCCCCATAGGCCTGCTTTTCTCGCCCACCATCTGTCGTTGTGTCCTGTGCGGGCATCACCCGAGATGAGTTTCTGCTCCACATGTCTGAGGATGACTGGGACAAAGTCATAGCTGTCAACCTCAAGGTGGTGACATCTGAACCTTTGACTTCTGGACCCCCTAGCCTGGGGAGGGAATTGGAGGAGAGCTGTCACCCAGCTGATCTTTTCTGCCTTGTTACCATCTTCTGCCAGGGCATCTTCCTAGTCACTCAAGCTGCAGCCCAAGCCCTGGTGTCCACTGGTTGTCATGGCTCCATCATCAACATCAGTAGCATCATAGGAAAGGTCAGGATGAGTTGGGACGAGATCAGCTAGCCAAGTGGGCACAGAGAGGAGATCCCCTCCTTGGGATTCCTGACTCATCACAGATCTCTGACCTCACCTATAGGTGGGGAACACTGGGCAGACAAACTATGCTGCATCCAAGGCTGGAGTGATTGGGCTGACCCAGACTGTCGCCCGGGAGCTTGGACGGTTAGTCAGATACCTGGGAGTGCTGGGGGGCTTTGCTGAGGCATGTGGGGGTCTGAGGGAGGGGTCAGTGTTTAGTCCTCTCCAGAATCAACAGCCTCTCTCCCACAGACATGGGATCCGCTGTAACTCTGTCCTGCCAGGGTTCATTGCAACACCCATGACACAGAAAATGCCACAGAAAGTGATAGACAAGGTAGGGGGCTGTGGGAGGAGGGCAGAATCATTGAGTCCCAACCTCTCTGGGCTTCAGAGAGAGAGAGAGAATGCTGGGCACAAAACCTGGCAAACAGTAGGGATTCAATAAATGTATGAGGGATGAAGACAAAGAAAAAAAAGGGTCACAGACTCAGTCTTTTAAAAAAAACATAAAAGAAACTTTCACCCACAAATAAATGTTTCCTTACAGGTGACCAGCATGATCCCGATGGGACACTGGGGGGACCCTGAGGGTGAGCACTAAGCAGGGAGGAAGGTCCTGGAGAGGGGGCCTGAAAGACGAGATCTCAAGATGTGTGGTATTTTTGAGAGGGTTTTACCATGATTGGTGGTTGGTGTGTGTGTTTGGGGGAGGGAATGTTCTTGGTGGGTGATGATAGCTACTTCAGGTCTATGGGAGTGAGTGGGATTCTGCCCTCTCCCCACCATTCCCGTAGATGTGGCAGATGTGGTTGCATTCTTGGCATCTGAAGACAGCAGATACATCACAGGGGCCTCGGTGGAAGTCACTGGTATGAAGCCAGCATGGGAAGGGAAAGGGCAGAGAAGTGGAACCCAGACTACATGAGAAAGTGAGGGGAGCCTGGAGCCACTGTGGGAAGGGCAGAGATTCCTGAGGCCAGGAACAGAAGTGGGCACCCTCCAGCCCATTTGTCTCTCCACCCATACATCTGTCCAAATGTTTCTGCCCCTCCCAGGAGGTCTTTTCATGTAACTGCCTCAAGGACCCTGGACTCTGCTTACTCCCCCACCACTCTGCCTGGCCTCCTGCTGATGAGGACTCTAAGTTCCCAGGCTACAAAAGGGGTGGCAGTGTATGGCTCAGGAATGCTGAATATGGGAGGCAGGGGTGTTGTGACCCTAATAAATTCCAAATCCTCTTCTCTGCCACCTCCGGTTCTTCTTGTGTCCAAGCCCTCAGACCCTTCCCCACCACCCCCTCCTTTCCCTTTCCCTAAGGATTGTTCCCTTTCACTGCCTGGTCTCCCAGGGCAACCCCCGCCGCCGGGTGTGAGAGGAAAGAGTGTCTGTCACTGTGTATGCGTGACACTCTGGATCTTTTTGGAGGGAGGGGTTTCTGCCCCACCCCCTCCCACTGGTTCTTCACTGCCAGCCCCCTCCCCCCAATTCCCTGGGTCCTTATGGTCCCCAAGAGTGATCTGTTCATGGCCCTATCGTGGTATCCAGTCTGGCTTTGGGAGGGGGTCTTGGAACAGGTGGCCCTCCCCCACCCCTCTCCTTTCTCTTAGTCCCCCCCTCCCCTTTCTTTCCACCTTACAATAGCTGCAGCCGGCCTGGGGTCGGATGGGGGGATTAGGGGAGGGGGCCAGGATTAGGGGAATGGGCCAGTCGATGAAAGGGGCTGGAGGAGAGCATAAGGGAGGGGGCTGGGAGGAGGAGGAGAAAGGGGAGGGGGTCCGCGCTAATCGACTCTGGCGCCCACATAAGGACTGGCCACGGACTGAAGGAGAGGACAGGGAAGTAGGGGGGAACTGGGATGGGGGGCGAAGGGACCCACTGCTGCCTTATCCCAGAGACAGGCCACCCCCTGGCAGCCGTAGCCCAAGTCCGGGAACCCCAGCCCACTCTGGAGGGGACAGAACGCCCATCACGGTCTCTTTTTCCCCCCGCATCCCTCTCATTCCCTGCCCTCAGTGGGGATCGCTCTGTCCCTTCCCCTTTTTCTTCCCCGTCCCCTTCCTTTACTCAGGAGTTCTGGAAGAGGCTTCTGCCCACTTCCCACTCCAGACATTCCGCCCCTTGTGTCTCCCACCCACACGCACATACCCCCTCCCCAACGGGATCCCCATCTTGTGTGTGTGTGTGTCCCTGCTTCCGCGTGGTGTCTCCATTCCCCCGTTCCTCCCGTGAGCCTCCCTCCCCCGCCCCGGGCCGCGGCTCCTGATTGTCCAAACGCAATTCTCGAGTCTATGGCTCCGGCCGAGAGTTGAGTCTGGACGTCCCGAGCCGCCGCCCCCAAACCTCGACGGGGAGAGCGGGTCGGAGAGTCTAGGGTGGAGCAAGTCTCCAGGGTGCTAAGGGGTATCCCGAGCACGTCGGGACCTAGTTGCGTTCACAGGACTGGAGGGCTAAAGCAGCAGAGGATCTTTTACAATTTTTTTTCCCCAGGATCCCGGGCTGAGGGGTTACGGAGAAGTTGTGTGTGTGGCGGCGGGGGGGGAAAGGGGGTGGTCCCCAGGGCGGCAGGGGATGCGGAGGGGGGGAGGTGGCCCCTTTCCCGAGCCCTCCGTCCTCAACTGGAGTCCGAGCGATCCCAGGCCCCGCCTCCAGAGCTGAGGCCCCGGGTGGGGGCATCGGAAAGGGAACGGTGGCCAAGGTTGTTTGCCTCGCGGCGGTGCTGGGCGGGGGCGCGGACCGTGGTCTCCATGTGGCGCGAGACTCCCGGGACTCCGGCTCCTTTGCGGGGCAGGCGCATCTCGTGGGCGGGGGAACCCCGGCGTCCACTTCATGTCCCACCCGCGCCGCGAGTGGCGGGTGACGTCCCCGCCGGCGGCGGGGAGGGGGGTGGAGTGGAGGCACAGGCGGAAGTGACGTAGGGTCCCAGCGCCCGGGCCATGGCGGCGGCGGCGGCGGCGGGAGCTGCTGTTTGAGCAGCGGCTGCGGAGCGAGCGAACTCGGCCTAAGAGCCCGGGCCTAGGGAGAGGCGCGGCGGCAGCGGGAGCGCGGACCCCCGAGCCAGGTGAGGGCCGCGCCGGCGCGGAGCGGGGGCGGCGAGGGGAGCCCCTGGAGGGGCGGGGTCTACGGAAGGGGCGGCCCCCCTAACACCCTCCTCCCGTTCCCCCCTCCCCAGCCTTCCTCTCC
Organism: Galeopterus variegatus; assembly: GCF_000696425.1. Lineage (NCBI taxonomy): Eukaryota > Metazoa > Chordata > Mammalia > Dermoptera > Cynocephalidae > Galeopterus > Galeopterus variegatus. Next base: position 169,334 of record NW_007728583.1, read on the forward strand.
TCCTCGGCTGCGGAGTCCTGGTGGGGGGTCTGTGCCCGGTCACTATGACGACGCCGGCTAATGCCCAGAATGCCAGCAAAACGTGGGAACTGAGTCTGTATGAGCTGCACCGGACCCCGCAGGTGACAGGGATTCTCCCTTCCCAGTTTACCCTCAATCCAGAGACCCCGTCACACAGTCTCCTTTCCATTCTTTGCCCTATTCTGCCGACCCTGCCCGATTTCAGACTCCGTGGCCCTACCTTTCAATCACGTTAATATTTTCAAAGCACGTTCACATTTATCTCGTTTAATTCTCAAAACAGCCCTGGCAGAGAGAGAGAGCACTATGTTCATTTGAAAGGTAGTAAACAGACACAGAAATTACCTTCCCTGTCCCTCTGTTCATAAGATTCACCTTGGGAGTTAATTAAAATGGAGCTTCACGGACCCACCCACCCCTCCACCCCACAACATTCTGTTTCAGTAGTGGGATGGAGCCCTAGAATCTGCATTTTTAACAGGCACGCTAGGGGATTCTCATTAGGTAGTACCAGGACCACACTTTTAAGGAATTCTTCTGAATAAGTCTTCTCCAGACCACAGATTTGTGCCATCCTCTGCCCTAGGCCTCTATCAAACCTCAGATCCTCCTATTCCAAACCTCCTACTCTTAGTTAATGGACTCCAATCCTTTGTGTTCTCCATTCTCTCTAAGTCAGTGGCTCCTCTATCACAGAATTCCCATCTTCCTCAAGTGACCAACATGGGTACCCAAATTCTGCCATGTCACTCTATTTCTCAAAACTCTTATTTCATGACCACTTGTTTCTAAAACCCCTTTCCACTCACTGATGCCTCCAGGAAGCCATTATGGATGGCACAGAGATTGCAGTTTCCCCTCGTTCGCTGCATTCAGAACTCATGTGCCCCATCTGTCTGGACATGCTGAAGAATACGATGACCACCAAGGAGTGCCTCCACAGATTCTGCTCTGACTGCATTGTCACAGCCCTGCGGAGCGGGTAACAGGAGGGACATGTTTGAGATAGGATGAAGGGGTACAGAGTTGGGGCCCTTTCACTGGTCTTGGTTTAGCCTTGGCTTCAGTGCCCTGGAACTGACCACTCAGGGCTTCCTTTCTCTTACACTAGGAACAAGGAGTGCCCTACCTGCCGCAAGAAGCTGGTATCCAAGCGGTCCTTACGGCCAGACCCCAACTTTGATGCCCTGATCTCTAAGATCTATCCCAGCCGGGAAGAATATGAGGCCCATCAAGATCGAGTACTCATCCGTCTCAGCCGCCTGCACAACCAGCAGGCACTGAGCTCCAGCATTGAGGAGGGGTTGCGTATGCAGGCCATGCACAGGTGCGGGGATCAGGAGCGAGGCTGCAGCAGAGCTGGTGGGACAGGTCCATGGGTCAGATGCCTGGTACTGTCTTTGCTGCTTGCCACCTTCTAAGACTCAGCATCATAAGAGCCAATCACAGCCTCATTGTTAGGCCTGGAAATCATGGATGTAAATTGCAGCTTCTCAGTAAGCAATTGATGCTGCTATTCTTAAGAAGAAAATAACTCATCCTTTGACTTTCTAGAAGTTAAAATAATAGAGTGGTTTTGAGCATAAGCTCCGTATTCATACTTCTGGGGATTAAATCACCTCCTCTGCCACCATCTTTCAGTCTTTAATGTGTATCCAAATGTTAAAAATCCATACTCTGATCCAGTAGGTCTAGAGTTGGGCCTGAGAGTCTGCATTTTATAAGCTCCCAGGTGATTCCTGTGCTACTGGTTCTTGGACCACATTTAAGAGGCAAAGCCTTGTTATCTCAAACAAGTCACTTAACCTCTCTAAGCCTGAGTTTCCTCAGTCATAAAATAGAGATAATATAATTACCTGCATGATAGGATTTGTTGTTTGGTGAGGGATCAGTGCAAAACACTTAGGGTGCTTAGCACATACTGTTTAATAAATATTAGGTATCATCATTAAGATTTGCCCGATCTCTTAATTCTCTGACGTTTAAAGTCTAAGTCCCTTATCTTTGGTGTCTTCTAACCTTAACCACTTGCTCCTACAGGGCCCAGCGTGTGCGGCGGCCGATGCCCGGGTCAGATCAGACCACAACGATGAGTGGGGGGGAAGGAGAGCCTGGGGAGGGAGAGGGGGATGGAGAGGATGTGAGCTCAGACTCTGCCCCTGACTCTGCCCCAGGCCCTGCTCCCAAGCGACCCCGTGGAGGGGGCGCCGGCGGAAGCAGTGTAGGGACAGGGGGAGGTGGCACTGGTGGGGTGGGTGGGGGAGCCGGTTCTGAAGACTCTGGTGACCGGGGAGGGACCCTGGGAGGGGGAACCCTGGGCCCCCCAAGCCCTCCTGGGGCCCCCAGTCCCCCGGAGCCAGGTGGAGAAATTGAGCTCGTGTTCCGGCCCCACCCCCTGCTTGTGGAGAAGGGAGAATACTGCCAGACTAGGTGAGGAGCCCTGTCTTTCCCCAGACCACTGAGAAACCAAAGATCATATATATTTCCATTTGGAGTGAGCTTTGCCCAAACCCAAAGAGAAACCCCAACCCAGAGGCCCTTTTGGGAAGTCCCCTGTCTCCCTTCCCCATTTCAGGCTTCCCGTACCCTAAACCTCTCTTTCTCACTCCAGGTATGTGAAGACAACTGGGAATGCCACAGTGGACCATCTCTCCAAGTACTTGGCCCTGCGCATTGCCCTTGAGCGGAGGCAGCAGCAAGAGGCAGCGGAACCAGGAGGGCCTGGAGGGGGCGCCTCTGATACTGGGGGACCTGATGGGGGTGGTGGAGAGGGTGGAGGTGCAGGAGGAGGTGAGGGTCCTGAGGAGCCTGCCTTGCCCAGCCTGGAGGGTGTCAGTGAAAAGCAGTACACCATCTACATTGCACCTGGAGGCGGAGCGTTCACGGTGAGAGCCTCTGGGGGCAGTGGTATAAGAGGGGAGAGGAGGGAAGGGTGGCCTGGACCCACACAAAACCATGAGCCTGACCTAACTCACCAGCTCTCTTCTCCCTCTGCATCCTCCATCTCCTGTCCCTGTCCTCTCTTCTCTCCCATCACTCCATGTGCTCCTGCTTTGTGCCATCTCTTTTATTATCGTTTTTCTTTCCTTCTCCCTCGGTCACCTTTTGCCTCTCATTTCCTTTTCTGTCTTCTCCAATTTTGTCTTTCTTCCCCTTTCTTCTCCCTTTCACCCCCTTCTAGACACTGAATGGTTCGCTGACCCTGGAGTTGGTAAATGAGAAGTTCTGGAAGGTGTCCCGCCCATTGGAGCTGTGCTATGCCCCAACCAAGGATCCAAAGTGACCCCACAAGGGGGCAGCCAGAGGATGGGGGACCAAGAGTTGTCCCTGTGTCCTGGCCCACTACCCCAGCTTTTTTGTCTCCCAATGCCCCTCAGCCCAGCCAGCAAGAGGACACAAATGAGGACAAGTGGCTTTTATACAAAGTATCTATATCAGATTCTTCTATATTGTACAGAGTGGGGCGTGTGCCCTCATCTACTGCCTTTTCTATTGCTCCCCAACTTCCCATCTATACAGGGTGTTGGGGAAGGTGAAGAACCCTGCCCTTCACATTCTACTACCAACAACAAATTTGCTTTTTTTCCCCTTTGAAACCTGCAGTTCTGTGTCTCTGTTTATCAGGGGTGTACAAGAAAAATGATTGGGAAGGGAGGCCTAGAAATTGTGTAGAATCAGCCCTGGAGGAGACTGTCAGAGGCTATTCATAGTGTGTAATTCCCATATTTCTGAACCTCCAAATTAGCAAATATGTATGAAAATAGGGAGAAACAGTCTGTGAAGCCGGAAAAAAGAGGGTGAATAGCAGGAGTGAAGTCAGATCCCAAATTTGCTCCCTAAAACCTGAATTGCTCAGGCTGAAATCCAGGGTTTAAATGTTAAAGGGAAAGTGCACAAGAGAGGAAAGCACGTTTGTAGGCGCGGACAGGATCGTGGTGTTTGGCAGGAAGATTATTCTGGGTCGCCGCGAGAAGCTGGTTTCTACAGCTGAAAAGAGAAGAGCGGGAGACGGGGGACGGTGCGAGAACCTCCCTGCTCTGCTCAACATCTCAGTTACCCGGGCCGAATCCAGAAGAAGGGCGGGCAGGGCTGGGGACTACAGTTCCCAGGAGTGCGCAGCTTGTCGCCGGCGGCGGGGCTGAGCGGAGGGAGGGCCGCCCGGTAATGGGTGTGCTCGTCCAGGCAGCGACTGAGAGTATAGGGGTGGGGGCGTCAAGGAAAGCCACGCCTGCCTCCTGGCCTCCAATTCTGCGCGAGGGGCCGCAAGCCCGGCTCTGGGGGGCCGGGGACGCACGACTGGACGGGGTGTCCAGGGCAGCGTTGAGCTCCGGGGAGAACGTATGGCCTCTCCAGAGGGACCGACTCCCTCCACCACCACCCCAGTCTCTGCCTCTCACTTCCTGTTTCCGCTGCCCTTGACGCCCCTACCCCGACCAGCCCCTAATTCCTCCCCCTCGCTCTGTTCTCGGTGTCGCTGGCAGAGGAACTACCTGTGCAGGTAAAGTCTGCTAGGCCCTCCCGCTTCCTCACACTATACGGCCCGCATGCTGACCCGAAAGCACCCGACTCCACCCTCGGGATTTCTCGTTTGTTCCCTTCGTCCCTGGTACCCTCAATACCGCAGATGCAGGTGGGCATCCTCCAGCCCAGGCAAGTACTGCAGACCCGGTGACCTGGCGCTCACCCCCGGTGGCCCCCTTGCCTGCAGAAGTAGACAACGCCCACTTCATCCTTGTAGGAACCCTCCCACACCCGTGATCCTGAGTCCCCTGCTCTCGGATGCCAAGTACGGGGGGGAGAGGGCAGATGGGCGCTGCTCTTGGAGCCTCAAGGTGGACAAGCAGAAGGGCAGGAGGTACCGAGGTGGAATCAGCCCGGCTTCTCTTGTTCCATGGGCTGTGGAAGCGTCAGCCCTCACTGCTCTTCTCCCCAGCCCTAACCGACCGGTAGCCGCTTCTGCCTCTGCTGCCCGCTCCCGTGCTTCTCTCTGGAACAGCCCGCCGCACCCCTGCTCCCTGTTTCAGCTCCCCGGACGCCCCGTCGCCCCGCCCTCCCTTCCCCTCCACTTTTCACTTTCCCCTCCCGCCGCCTCTCTGCTGCGAGTGCTCTCTCGCCCTCCTCTGTCCCCGCGACTGTGGACTTTGCAGACATGACTGTTTGTTAACGTGACACCATGTGGGGGACATCCGGGAACCCGTTGCCCTGGGTAAGTCTCCCCTATCCACTCCCCAAGAAAAAATAACTACACCTGCCTGACCAGCAATTCTCCTTCCCCAGTGCTGGGAAAAGGAGGTATTTGAGTCGGGGGATGGGGGGCCTCCAGCCTTTCCACTCCTGTTCCCCAAATCCTCAGTTCCTCTCAATCTAGCCTGCATTACTGGGTTAGGCAAGATGAGAGATACAAAGTATACAAAAGATCGGATCCCCTACCACCCCCATGGGCCAGCCACCAAAAAATAAAAAAGTGTACAGAAGGGAACTTTACTATTTTGTTGAGGAAGAAGATACATATAGGAGAATAAATAGCTAATGAGGCAAAGGAGCAGGGTAGAGAAAGGAAGGTTGATACCAGAGTCAGAAGGACCTGTGTTCAAATCTTCACTCTGCCATTTACAACAAGCTCCTGGATCTTGCCTCAATTTCCTTGCCTGCAGTATGGGGAGAATAACAGGTTGCTATGAGGATTTAGTGAATTTTAAGTAAAGTCACATGCCCAACAGACCAGTGGTTCTCCTAGGGTGGATACCGGACTAGTAGCATCAGCATCAAATGCAAATTCTTGGGCCCCATCCCAGATCTGTTGTATGAGGAAACTCTGTAGGTGGGGCCAGCAATTGTGTTTTAACAAGCCCTCGGTGTGATTCTGACGTGCACACAGGCTGGGGACCACTGCTGTAGAGAGATGCTCAGTGAAATGTTAGCTACTTTCCTTGTAATAGTGTGAATGGCAACTGTCCCATGCAGGAGGGGCTTTCCCTCCAGAGTCTCCAGAGCAGGGGCATGACTGGGCTGGGAGGGCAAGAAAAAAGGTTTTCTGTGGAGGTGGTGAGGGATGTAGGAAGGAGCCTCTCTCTCCCTTACCCTACCCCACACTTTGTCATTTCACCCCTCTCAAGTGTCTCAGTCCCCAAACCAGGGCAAATCATGTGTATGAACGCAAAAGCTGAACCCTGGAGCCCAGGGCCTCAGGAGCCTGAGGGAAAGAGCCCTTCAGGAGACCCCTGCCCAGGTGAGGCCAAATTCCGAGGACCCTGTCTTTGCCCAGCAGCCCTCAAAACCCTGGTCAACTGCTCATGGAAAGTTGTGTTTGGGTTCCTCCACCAACCAACCCCACACTACACCTCTGGGAAAAGACACCCCTGGGAGAAGGGAGGAGTCACTGAAGTCCCCAACCACTTCTTCAGTTGGGGGGGGGCTTGGCCTCTGCTCTCCCACCTCTATCTCCTCTGCTCCCCTCTCTCCCCCATGCTGCTTTCAACTTAGTCTCCCTTCACCCTACAGGCTGGGAGCAAAGGAAGAGGAGTAGAAGGCAGGACAGACCGCCAGCTCCTCCCAACTAGGCACCCTTGATCCCTCAGCTGTCACAACTGACCCTTCCCCACCTCCTCTACCAGGGTCCCCCATCCCCATCCCCCCCCACAAAGCCCATTTCCTGCCTGGGATGTGGAGCGTCTTCCTGCCACTCCCACCTCTTCCAACACAGCCTGGATGAGGGGCCCTTTCCCTGCCCCAAATGTGGGAAGTACTCAGCCAAGGAGCCCACTTGACCCTGTACTTCCACTCTCACACAGGTGACAGACCCTACTGCTGCAGTGAGTGTGGCCATAACTAACACCTGGCCCAGCACCACCACAAACACCTGCCTGAGCCCCCTGTCACTGTAGCCAGTCTGGCAGGGGCTTCTCCAAGAGCTCCAGCCTGCTGTAGCACGCCACTGTACACACAGGCAAGTGGCCCTATGTCTGTGCCACCTGTAGATGGAATTTTAGGTGCCACCCCAGTCTCATCCACCACAAGGAGGCTGACTTAATGAGCACCCTTCTACCCTGCCAGGCACTTCACCCAGAATGCCTACTTGGCCCAGCACCTACAAATGCACTTAGGGGAAGCACCCTACTGTGCAGTGAGTATGGCTGTGGCTTCAACCAGCACTTCAGGCTCATAGTCCACCAGCAGGTCCACCACTCCGTTCCCCTGCTGTCCCCACCAGTCCACACCTGCTAAGACTCTGGTCTACTCTTCTCACAGGTACTGGCAGTGGCCCGCTACTGCACAGCCCAGGCCACAGTAGGAAGCCTTTCCAGTGCCCAGTGTGGCAACGTCTCCAGCCATCACTGCAACCTGCAACCCCAGGTGGAGCAGCCATACCACTGCAGCCAGTGAAGCAAAAGCTTGGGACAGAGCTCAAGGCTGGTGCAGCACCTGCAAGTCCGACAGGCCAGACTGAGGCTCAGCTTGTGGTGCAGCTGCATCACCACCAGGGCCACCCCTGGGGACAGGCCCTACTGCTCTGGCTTCCTTGGTTGTAGCTTCACTCAGAGAACCTATGTGTCATGACACTAGGTCATACACAACAGGAAGGACAGGGACAAACACAGAAGGAAGAGGAGTCAGGGCCTCTGTGGCAGTGCCACCCCCACCCCCACCACCAACTGTGCAGCACTCCAGGAGAATAGAAGGGCAGCCTTGGTGACAGAATCCCTCCACCTGTGGAAGACATCACAGAACACAGCTCCCCCTGACCCCCAGCCAGAATGACTTTTTTTTTTTTTTTTTTTTGGGAGCTGGTCAGTACGGGAATCTGAACCTGGCCTTTGTGTTATAACATTGCACTCAAACCAATTGAGCCAGCCAGCCAGCCCCTCAGAATGACTTTCAGAGCAGCCCTATGGGGTGGCCAGAGTGTCTCACCTGGACCTATTTGAAGCTAGAATAGCCAGGTCCATCTCATTCTAGACCTGACTGGCCGGTTGGCTCAGTTGGTTAGAGCATGACCTTGTAACACCAAAGTCAAGGGTTCAGTTCCCCAAGTTGGCCAGCTGCAAAAAAAAGTAAAGAAAACTCTAGACCAAAGTGCTGATCTCTGAGGGAACTCCCAAGCCTAGAGAAGAATTTTGCCTGTTTCTTAGAAAGACATCTGTACTTCTCAGTTAAAAAAAGAAAAAAAATTTTTTTAAATAACAAATAAAATGTCCCTGGGCAATTTCCCATATTCTGTCCTCATCTGAGAAGTTTAACTAGGCTGTCTTGGACCTGCTATTGTCGTGAATGGATCAGATTCCCTGGGATTTTCCTGAAGGGGTCCTTTTAAAGAGATAACTAAATCCCCAGATGTCTCTGACAACCCCCACCATCATATCCTAGTCACCATACTAATTCCTCCGAATCCCATCGCTTCCTCTAGAGACTGCTGGGTCCTTCTTACGTCAGGTGCTAAAGCTACACCCAGTGCTCCTATCTGATGATGCCATCACCCTGTGCCCACTCCTGGCTTCACCAGGCCCTGTTCCCAGGACCCCAGGACTTTAAAACCCTTGTTGCATTTAACTCTAAAAATAATGCCCAGCTGCTCTTTCCAACTACACAGAGAGCCTCTTATTGAAAGATGAAAACAGGCAGAGGCCTGTGGCCAAGGAAAAGGCAGGGAGATGGAAGAGATGCAGACCAGAGGAAGAAGCCAAGGGAGGCTGGAGGACAAGTAAAGAAAGGAGAACAGGACTGTGTGAGACAAGATACAGAAAAAAAAATCTCAAAAACCTAGAAGGGAACATATGGTACAAACATCTTTCCCCCAGTGCTGCCAAGATACTGAGTTAACCACCACAAGCAGTACATGTCCTGCCATTTGCACTTCTACAAAAATTGCTTGTTTAATGTCCTCTTCATATACAGGAAAACTGGCTTTGGACAGTCAGCCAGGAGTCCCACATGAGTGTCCCCTCAGATTGGCACCCCTCAACCCAGCCTGACACTGAAGAGGCAGCTGTCATCATTCACCTTTGCAGAAGGTTCCTTGCGGGAGATACTCCCTTGGGGTAACACTTGCAGCAAGTTATTGTTACTGTTCATTTTGTAGGATAAGTGAGACCTCAGTTCTTGTATTAACTTGCCCCAAAGAATACTCTTTGGAACTTGGCAACATTTCTCCCTGTGATGTATCAAAGAGGCTGATTATTGACACATGCAAGAATGAATTAAAGACAATTTGAGGTAAAAGGATCACTTGAGAGACCATTAACCAGTTTCACTCTTTCAGGAAATGTGTATTGAGTCTACCATGTGTCAGGGACTGTTCTGGAACCTGGGTTCTGCAAACAGTCATGTGACGTGGCCCCTGCCTTCAAAGGGTTCAGTCTAGGAGCACTTAGTGTGAGCATATCTGTATTGAATCCAGCATCTATTCGTATCAATTTAATCTGCTATAATACTCATATAGCTCAAGTCTGTCCACTCCCCACCATCCCTCCACCTCTCTGGTCCAGCCACCATTTGGACCATTTGGCTTTCCTCTGAAATTGCAATAGCTGAAGAGGCTAGGAATGGCCTCCAATATATGCTACACACCTAAGTAGGAGGGACCCTTTTTTTTTTTTTTTTTCCCTTTTTGTCTTTTTTACTGACCGGTAACAGGATCGCAACCCTCAGTGTTGCTCCCGTACCGGGGACCGGCAATGGGATCGCAACCCTCGGTGCTGCGCCCGCACCACGCTCAGCCAGTGAGCGGGAACCGGTCTCCACATGGGATCCGAACCCTCAGCGGGAGCGCCGCCGCACTCTCAAGCGGCGCACTCTCCCGTGCGCCACCGGGCCGACCCAGGAGGGACCTTTTTAAAATGCAAATCTGATTGTTTCAGTCACCGTGCTTAAATCTATTCAATGGTTTTCCATTGACCTTAAGTTAAAGACTCAAGTCCTAACCTGTCCCCTATGGCCAGGCGTGGCCCCACCTCTCCAGCCTCATCTCCCACTACTCACTCTCCCCCTCACACCACCAGCTCCAGTTCCTGTCCACCACGTACTTACTCCTGCAGAGATCCTTCAGGTAGTCTAGACCCTGTGCCTGAAGGCTCCTTCCTCTGTTCCTTCCCCAGCTAGCTCCTCTTCATTCTTCAGATCTCAGCTCCTTCCTCACTTTCTCAGGGAAAGTTCCCTGACTTCCTTTCAAGGCCAAATTCCCCTCTTATGAGCTCTTACACCAAGATGTACCTTTCCTTGGAGGCACTTAGCACAGATGCAGTTCTACATTTGTTGGTGATTATTTGATTGATGTCTCTCTACCCATAGAATGTAAGCTCCCTGAGGGTACGGACCATGACTGCAGATGTTCACTCTTGCCATACCCTGAACCTAGCACTGGACACTTTGTAAACATTGGTTGGATGCATTCATGCCAGGATCTGGGGCAAGGGTCTAGATACTTCAGGATTTAGAGGGGATGGATTGAGGCCATGTTTCTCCCTCCAGCAGCTACAGCCTAGGAGTCCCATGTGCTGTTTCCTGGTATCATCCAGCTTCACAGCCCCACCTTTCCTCCCACGCCCCCTCCATCTTGCCTATGAGACTCTCTCCCTCTTTAACTTTTTAGTGCCTCTTTCTGGTTTTGCCTCACTGGCTTCAGAAGGCAGCATAGAACAATAAGGCAAGAGCACAGGATTCAGAACTGGCAAATCTGGGTTCAATAACTAGGTTAAAAGTATTAGTCGTGGGACCTCCAACAACAGGCTATTCAACCACTCTGAACCCTAGCTTTCTTGTACGTAAAATGGGAACAACTTCAGAATCAAGCAAGATGAAGAAATTAGAAAATCTAAAACTCTTCCTCCATCACCTGGAAACACTGGATAAAATATGAAAAAAAAATTAAACATATGATTGAGTTCTTAAAAGGAAAGTAAAATCTCAGGTTGCTAGAAACAGAGGAAACCGAAAGCCAGAGGGTGAGCTGACTGTGAAGGGGGCTGGAAGGGAACTGGTTCTGGTAACTAACGGCTGGAGTTTTATCATCCACCTAAAGAATGGAGAAATTAGATGAAAGATAGCCTCAGCTGACTCACAAAGAAATAGAAAACTGAATGGGGCCGGCCCGTGGCTCACTCGGTAGAGTGCGGTGCTGATAACACCAAGGCCATGGGTTCGGATCCCATATAGGGATGGCCGGTTCGCTCACTGGCTGAGCGTGGTACTGACAACACCAAGTCAAGGGTTAAGATCCCCTTACCGGTCATCTTTTAAAAAAAAAAAAAAAAAAAAATAGAAAACTGAACAGATCTATAAATTCTAAAAGATTGAACGAGAAGTTAAAAATGTGCATGCACACACACAGTACCCAGATGCTTATACGGATGTTTTCTGCCAATGATTAAATGAATTGCTTATTTATTTATATAAACCGTTTCAGATTATAGAAAAAGAGGGCCAATCATACTTATAAGACTAAAAATCATAAATAAAATATTAGCAAACAATTCAGTGGAGTTTGTGCATGTGTGTGTATACGCGCATATGTTTAGCGAATAACCAAGCAGGATTTATTTTAGGAATGCAAGGACTGTCTACTTAAAAATGTATTTTTTTTTCTTTTTCTTTTTTTTTTTAAGATGACTGGTAAGGGGATCTTAACCCTTGACCTGGTGTTGTCAGCCCCACGTTCAGCCAGTGAGCTAACTGGCCATCCCTATATAGGATCCGAACCCGTGGCCTTGGTGTAATCAGCACTGCACTCTACTGAGTGAGCCACGGGCCAGCCCCTCTTTTTCTTTTTTTTAAAAAAATGACCGGTAAGGGGATCTTAACTGTTGACTTGGTGTTGTTAGCACCACGCTCTCCCAAGTGAGCTAACCGGCCATCCTTATATAGGGATCTGAACCCGTGGCCTTGGTGTTATCAACACCATACTCTCCCAAGTGAGCCACAGGCCAGCCCCTTAAAAAAATGTATTAATAATATGACATTGAAATAATAAAAGGAAAAAACATATGATTGTCCCAATAGGTATGGAGAACCCATTAGATAAAGTTTAATACTAATTCATGATTATTTTAAGAAAAAATCTAGCTGACTAAGAATAGAAATTAACTTCCAAAGTCAAGACAAAGATACCAGTTTTTATGGTTTTGATTCAACTTTGTGCTGGGGGGGTTTGAACTGGCACAATAAGAAAAAGGAGAAATAAAGCCATCATTATACATAGATGATTACTATACATAGACTGACCACTATACGTCACCATACATAGATTGATTATTTACAAAGAAAATTCACAAGAACCTACAAACAAACTTTTCAAACTAACACACTCCTTGCTGGAGACTAGATGAATACACAAACATCAATATGCCTATACCAGAGCAATAAACGAATAGAAGACTTTATTTTAAGAATACACCATTCTTCTTTGTAATAGCAACAAAAACTACAAAATACTCAGGGATAAATATAACAAAATATGTGTATGAGCTTCATGGATAAAATAAAACACTATTGTAGAACATAAAAGATGAAGAGATATGTCATAAACATGCAGAAGAATATTCAATATGAAGCTGACAATTTTTCTCAAATCTATAAATTCAGTACAATTCTAAGCAAAACCCCAAAAAGATATTTTATGGAACTTGACAAGTTGTTCTTAAATTATCATAGAAAAGTAAATGGCCATGAAAAGCTAAAACAAGTTTGGAGCAGAACACCAGAGCACTTCCTTTATCGTATATCATGACTATACTCTAAAATAAGAGTGACAAAAAGAATGTAGTCCTCGCACATAGACAAATAATTAGACCACGGGTACAGAATAGAACTTCTTGGAATCATATGCACAAAGATATGAGACCTGGTATATGAAACAAGTGACATAAATCAGTGGGAAAGGATGATCTTGGGTTAACTGGCTATCCAAATGGGAAAGAAAAAAAAAAAGATCCCTACATTAAAACATGCCCCAAAATACATTTCAGATAGCTTAAGTGTATGAAAAGCAAAACTTAAAACTGTTCAAAGAAAATATAAGAATATATTGATGAATTAGAGTAGGGAAGTATTTCTTAAACAAGATACAAAAAAACACAAACATCAAAATGAAGGACAAAAACCATATGATCATACATATCAACAGATGCAGAAAAAGCACCACAAAACTCAGTATCCTTTCATGATAAAAATTCTCAGTAAATTGGGGCCGGCCCGTGGCTCACTCGGGAGAGTGTGGTGCTGATAACACCAAGGCCACGGGTTCGGATCCCATATAGGGATGGCCGGTTTGCTCACTGGCTGAGCATGGTGCTGACAACACCAAGCCAAGGGTTAAGATCCCCTTACCGGTCATCTTTAAAAAAAAAAAAAAAAAAAAATTCTCAGTAAATTAAGTATAGAAATAAAGTACCTCAGCGTAACAAAGAACATATATGACAAACCCACAGCTAACATCATATGCAATGGTGAACAGTTGAAAGCTTTTCTTCTAAGATCAGGAACAAGACAAAGATGCCAGCTCTCACCACTTCTATTCAACATCGTATGGGAAGTTCTAGCCAGAGCAAGTGTATTAGTCTGTTTCAGTCACTTATAACAAAATACATAGAACTGTGTAATTTATCAGAAAAGAAAATTTATTGCTTACAGTATCACAGATGGGGAAATCCAAAGGCCAGGGAACACACCTGGTGAGGGTCTTGGTAGTCACAGTGATGGTAGAGTATCACATTACAAAAATGGTGGAGCAGAGAAAATGAGAGACTAACCTCCTCATTCACTCTCTTCTTAAAGCCCTCCAAACCACACCTATGACCACCATTTTTAATCCTTCACTACTGCACAGTTCTACAATCTAATCGCCTCTTCAAGGCCCCACCTTTCAATTACCATGATAGGATTTCCCACCCTCAACAGTTACAGTGGGATTAAGCCTAAATGAGGTTGTGGAGACATTCAATCTACAGCAGCAAGTAGGAAAGAAAAAGAAATAAAAGGCATCCAGATCAGAAAGGAAGAAGTTAAATCATCACTGTTTGCAGACAACATGATCTTATGTATAGAAAATCCTAAAGACTCCACAAAAGAATTGTTAGAACTAATAAGTGAATTCAATAAAGCTGCAAGATACAAAATCAATATACAAAAATCAGTAATGTTTCTATATATTAATAACAGACTTATCAGAAAAAAAATCAAGAAAACAATCCCATTTGCAATAGCATAAAAAATAAAATATGTAAAAAATAAATAAATAAAATAAAATATTTAGGAATAAATTTAACCAAAGAGGTGAAAGAGCTGTACACTGAAAACTATAAAACATTGATAAAAGAAACAGAAAAAGACACAAATGGAAATATATCTCATGTTCATGGATTGAAAGAATTAATATTGTTAAAATGTCCATACTACCCAAAGCAATCTACAGATTCAATGCAATCCTTTCAAAATTCCAGTGACATTTTCACAGAAATAGGGGAAAAAATCCTAAAATTTATATGGAACCATAAAAGATGCCAAATAGCCACAGCAATCTTGAGAAACTCACACACACACACACACAGAGCTGGAGGCACCACACTATCTGACTTCAGAACTGACCACAAAGCTATAGTAATCAAAGAAGCATGGACTGGCATTAAAAAAAAATCTACACATTTATGGTCAACTGATCTTTGACAAAGGTGCTAAGAACACAAGATAGGGAAAGACCTGCCTCTGCAATATATAGTGCTGGGAAAACCGGAACAGTAAATGGCCATGAAAAGCATGTGGATATCCACATGCAGAAGAATAAAATTGGATCTTTATCTCACCCCATATACAAATTCAACTCAAAATGGATTAAAGACTTAAACATAAGGTCTGAAATTGTAAAATTACTAGAAGAAAACATAGGATAAAAGCTTCTTGACATTGGTCTGGGATTAGGAGTAAGTACAAATGTGTTTTTCTTGGTGGCTGGCCAGTATGGGGAACCGAACCCTTGACCTTGGTGTCACAAGGCCACACTCTAACCAACTGAGCTAGCCAGCCACCAAAAGCTTCTTGACATTGGTCTGGGCAAAGATTTTTTTGGATATGACCCCCAAAACAAAAATAGACAAATAGGATTGCATCAAACTAAAGTTTATGAACAGCAAAGGAAACAATCAACAGAGTGAAGAAATAACCTATAGAATGAGAGAAAATATGTGCAAGCCATATATCTAATAATAAGTTAATATTCAAAATATAGGCTGGCCAGTTAGCTCAGTTGGTTAGAGCGCAGCCTTATAACACCAAAGTAATGGGTTCAGATCCCCATACTGACCAGCCACAAAAAATAAATAAATTAAAAATTAAAAAATTGGAATAAATGACAACTCAATAGCAAGAAAATAAATAACCTGATTTAAAAATGGGCAAAGGAGGGCCGGCCCATGGCTCACTTGGGAGAATGTGGTGCTGATAACACCAAGGCCATGGGTTCAGATCCCTATATAGGGATGGCCAGTTAGCTCACTTTGGAGAGCGTGGTGCTGACAACACTAAGTCAAGGGTTAAGATCCCCTTACCGCTCATCTTAAAAAAAAAAATGGGCAAAGGACCTGAAAAGACATTTCTCAAAAGAAGACATACAAATGGCCAACAGGTATATGAAAAAATGCTCAACATCACTAATCATCAAGGAAATGCAAATTAAAACAACAGTGAGATATCACCTCACACCTATTACTATGACTATTATAATGTCTATTTTATAAAAAAGACAAGAGATAACAAGTATTGGCAGGGATATGGAGAAAAGGGAACCCTTACACTATTGGTGGGAATGTAAATTAGTACAGCCATTACAGAAAACAGTACGGAGGTTCCTCAAAAAATTAAAAATAGAACTACCATATAATCCAGAAATTCTACTTCTGGGTTTATATCCTTAGGAAATGAAATCAATATGTCAAAGAGATCCTGCATTCCCATGTACATTGCAGCATTATTCTCAATAGCCAAGATGTGGAATCAATCTAAGTGTCAACCAACATGAATGGATAAAGAAAATGTGGTATATACACAATGCAATACTACTCAGCCTTAAAAAAAGAAGGAAATCCTGTCATTTGCCACAACATGGATGAACCTGGAGGACATTACGCTAAATGAAATAAGCCAAGCACAGAAAGACAGATAGTGCCTGCCTGATGTCATTTATATGTGGAATCTAAAAAATCAAATTCACAGAAGCAGAGAACAGAATGGTGGTTACACCAGGCTAGGGATGATGGGGATTGGGGACATGTTAATCAAAGGATACAAAATTTCAGTTAGACAGGTGGAATAATTTCAAGAAATCTGTTGTATAGCATGGAGACTAGAGTTCATAACAATTTATCATATACTAGAAAATTGCTAAGAGAGTATTTTTTCTTTTTTTTTTTTTTGGTGGCTGGCTTGTATGGGGAACCAAACACTTGATCTTGATGTTATAAGGCCACGCCGTAAATAACCAAGCTACACCACCAGCCAGCCCCTGAGAGGACATTTTAAATGTACAATATTAAAAATGAAAATATGTGAGATAATGAATATATTAACTTGATTTAGTCATTCAACAACATATACGTATATCAAAACATCATGTTGTACACCATAAATATATACAATTTTTCCTTGTCAATTATAAATAAATAAAAGCACAAACAATAAAGACATGGCCACATTAAAGACATTTTTTTAAATTTTCTATAAGACAAGAGACATTATAACAAAGTAAAAAGACAAGTCACAGACTTGGGGAGTATTTACAACCTATATAACCAACAAAGTATTATATCCAGGATTTATAAAGAACTCCTGCAGATCAATAAGAATGAGGCAAGAGAAAATGAGCAAAAGTTATGAATAGGCAAGTCACAAAAGAGGAAACCCAAATGGCCAATAAACATATGAAAAGATGGTCAACTTCACTAGCAATGTAGAAATGCAAATCAAAGCATGAGATACTATTTTACACATATTAACTCAACAAAAAAAAAAAATTTTTTTTAAAAAGATGATGGGTAAAGAGATCTTAACCCTTGACTTGGTGTTGTCAGCTCGACGCTCTCCCAAGTAAGCCACGGGCCGGCCCTAACAAAAAAAAATTTTAAGTCAACAAATTTAAAATAACTCTGATAACACTAAGTGTTAGGGTTGGCCCATCAGCTCACTTGGGAGAGCATGATGCTGATAACACTGAGGTCAAGGGTTTGGATCCCCATACCAGCTAGCCACCAATAAAATAAAATAAAAATAAAATAATTTTTTTTTTAATAAAAGATGACTGGTAAGGGGACCAAGATGACTTGGTGTTGTCAGCACCACACTCTCCCAAGTGAGCTAACTGGCCATCCCTATATAGGGATCTGAACCCGTGGCCTTGGTGTCACCCACACCACTCTCCCAAGTGAGCCATAGGCTGGCCCTAAAATAAAATAATTTTTTAAAATACTAAGTGTTAACAAAAATGTGGGACAATAGAAACTCATACATTTTGGGTTGAAGTATGAACAGATATAGCAAATTTGAAGAGACTTTGGTCAATACTTAATGCTGAAAATATACGTACCCTATGACCCAGCAAACTTGCTTCTAGATCTGTTCCTTAGAAAAACATTTCTACAGGGCCGGCCCGCACTTGGTTGAGTGCGGCGCTTGGGAGCGCGGCGGAGTTCCCGCTGAGGGTTCGGATCCCATATAGAGACTGGTCCGCTCACTGGTTGAGCGTGGTGCAGGCAGGACACTGAGGGTTGCGATCCCGTTGCCGGTCGTGGTACGGGCGCAACACCGAGGGTTGCGATCCCGTTACCGGTCACGAAAAAAGACAAAAAGGAAAAAAAAAAAAAAAAGACTGACGGGGCCGGCCTGTGGCTCACTCGGGAGAGTGCAGTGCTGATAACACCAAGGCCCCGGGTTCGGATCCCATATAGGGATGGCCGGTTCGCTCACTGGGTGAGTGTGGTGCTGACAACACCAAGTCAAGGGTTAAGATCCCCTTACCGGTCATCTTTTAAAAAAAAAAAAAAAAAAAAAAAGACTGACTTTGGGCCGGCCCGTGGCTCACTCGGGAGAGTGTGGTGCTGATAACGCCAAGGCCACGGGTTCGGATCCAATATAGGGATGGCCGGTTCGCTCACTGGGTGAGTGTGGTGCTGACAACACCAAGTCAAGGGTTAAGATCCCCTTACCGGTCATCTTTTAAAAAAAAAAAAAAAGAAAGAAAAACATTTCTACACATGCACAAGGAGGCAAGGATAAGAATGGTCATTGGAGTATCATTTGATTGTCAAGGGAAAGTGGAAACAACCTAAAGTAAAGGAATGGACAAATAAAGTATGATTGATTCTTTCAATGGAATACTACACAACAATGAATTATAGATATATTTACCAATATAATGAGTAAAAGTAGCAAAAATGGACGCTGTATGATACTGTTTACGTAAGTTTTATTTATTTGTTTATTTTGGTGGCTGGCTAGTGGGGGGATCTAAACTTTTGACCTTGGTGTTATCAGCACCACGCTCTGATTGAACAATTTATGTACACTTATTTTTATTTTTTTTAATTTATGTAAGTTTTAAAATACACAAAACAGTGGTATGTGTTATTTAGTAAAACAAACATATTTGTTAAAAGTACAAAATATGCATGGAATAATTCCCAGCAACTTCAGAATGATAATTACCATGAGGAAGGAGAGAAATGGCATGGGCTTTAGCCAAATCTGTAATGCTTTTTTTTTTTTTTAAAGAAAAAAAGATACGAAACAAAAGCAGCGTTGCAAAGGTGGGGATTTGTTTAATTGGATTGTTGTGATGATTAAATGAGCTAATAAATGGAACAATGCTATATGAAAGTTGGTTGTTAATCTCTTTAGAAGAGTACAATGATGGCTGTGTAGGTGGAGAGATTTGACTTCCCTACCCATTCTCTCCTCTGCCGTGTAAAGTCACACTCCTCCTATTTATACGTGGTAATCTTAGGCAAGTTACTTAACCACTATATGCCTTAGTGTCCTCATCTATAAAGTGTGTATATTATAAGTGCCTACATCGTAGCATTGTTGTGTTATGAAAGTTAAATATGTTAATGTAAAGTGCTTAGAACAGGACCTGGCTTAGAGTAGCTACTCTAGGAGACTATTGTTTTATGTTGTTCTTGTGATGGATGCTATTGCTATTATTGTCCGTGTTAGGTATCACCTCCAGCTGCATATAAATTCTTTTTTTGGGGGGGTGGGGGGTGGCCAGTACAGGGATCAGAACCCTGGACCTTGGTACTGCAGCACCGCTGTTTTATAAATTCTTTTTTATTCTTATTTATTTTTAGAACACAATGAATTGCTTTATTTCAGTATGCATCCACATCTCAGCATTTTGTGGTCCTGAACAGAAAATGGAAAATGCAGCATTATGCCAGGAAGTCAAGCCCGCTAGTTTTGGGGATCTGTTGGGCAAACCACGTTCTTAATCCCTGCTGAGGATGGTGAGAAGCAGCAGCACCAAAATCAAAGTATGCACTGAATTCAAGGTTCCTTTTGTTCCAGTTGTCAGATTCCAAACTAGACCCAAATGAGAGTTCTCTTTTAAACTTCTTCAATTTTTAAGAGTAAAAGCAATTACAGAAAACAAAACAAAACAATTCACAGGGATCATGTATACTTACAAATGTCTTCATGTGGTCTTTCTCTAAGTTTAACCACCAAGGACTCTGAGAGCTGGCAGGGCTCAGTAACCCTGGTGACGGTTCTTTTCACCTTATCAAAACCTGAGCTAAAAGGCTGAAGACCCAAAGTTTATTTCTGAGGTTGGTGCAGAGTGAGTAAATGTGGTTATGAAACTAAAGGAGGGAAGTCAGAGATTCTTTCCAACTATATCTGATGACTTCTAGCCAAAGCAAGGAAGTGTCCTGGAAAATATTGGGTGGTGACAGTACAAAAAGGGAATTGACAGGACCAGCCCGTGGCTCACTTGGGAGAGTGCGGTGCTGATAACACCAAGGCCACAGATTCGGATCCCTATATAGGGATGGCCGGTTAGCTCACTTGGGAGAGCGTGGTGCTGACAACACCAAGTCAAGGGTTAAGATCCCCTTACCAGTCATCTTTTTAAAAAAAATAAAAAGGGACTTGAGGAGGAAGGAAAAAGCAGCATCCCTCTATAAATGTGGGGGAGAGAGGATATGGGGAAAGCCCTAAATTCCTCACCAAAGACCAATTTCAGAAGGGAGCAGAGGGGTTACAATCTATGCTTCTGCCAAGGGTGGGAGTTGAGGAGAGGGGGGACAGGACGATGGCTGGGAAGGGGCATTATTTAAGACTTAAAAAAAGAAAGCAGGGATGTAGAAAGCACCCCCCACACCCAGCAGTAGTCCCACAGGCTGCAGCCTGAAACCTTCACATCTGCTCTAATAAGCCACCCCAAGCTGGAGGGCTGTTGCAGGGAGGGCAGCGAGCAGGGGGAGGGGACAAAGGAGAAGGCAGGACCCCAGGCCATGTAATCAGCAGCAAAGTGATTGTGATGTGTCTTTTCACAGTTGAGTTAGATGTGCCCCACTAGTTATGGTGGGAATCAATTTAAATATACTTTCTTAATCCCAGAAGTTTGACTACATGGACAGTGGTTACACTTGACAGGATGATTTGTTATAGCACAACTTATATATTTCAAACGGACAAAAAATTAATATCATTTACAGTGTCTTAAGCTAAATTGCCTTTGAAGGGAGCTTCCTTTCCAGTACTCTGAGGTCTACAAGACGTATCTAGAAGAGTTACTACTGTGGAAAATGAACACTGCTTAAGTTAAATGGGGGGAAAAGGAAGAGCCTGTGGTTTTTCTTTTTGATTAATTATAATAGTGTACTTCAGGCCGCTGAGGGAGTTTCCTATTTTCTTCAGACATCATTAGGTTCTGAAGCTCGTGCAGGACAACTCTGATCCTATGTGAATTCTGCTATTTTGCTAGCATTGATATGACTCTTGGGTCCACCACTCCATTAGAACTATTAATTCCATTCATATTAATTTTTGTTACAAATCTTACAAAGGGAGGGGTGCATCTGGATGTTTAGGTCCACACCCTATTTTAAGGCTGTATATTCAGTTTTCATAAATTGTTCTTGGAGGCCCAATTATCATCCCTGTCCATTTTGTGTCATGTCTTTTGTCATCTTCTAGACCCCAGCTAACTGTGCCATCTCCTACTCCCTTCTGGCCTTCTTCAAGTTCTTCCAACAGTTGGAAATTGTGAGGGACTTTTACTCCCGAGTCTGTGGTGGCTGCCCTCTTACCTATAAATTATTTTTTAATCTCAACTTTTTTTTTTTTTTTTTTTTTAAAGATGACCGGTAAGGGAATCTTAACCCTTGACTTGGTGTTGTCAGCACCACGCTCACCCAGTGAGCTAACCGGCCATCCCTATATGGGATCCGAACCCATGGCCTTGGTGTTATCAGCACCGCACTCTCCCGAGTGAGCCACAGGCCGGCCCCTTTAATCTCAACTTTTAAAATCTCTTAAGAACCTCACTTGGCGATGAAAGTGCCCAACAACAGAAAAGACCTTACTCTTCCTTCAAAGGACTAGATTAAGTTGCCAACTCAGATTCCTGTAAGGCCAGGCAGGTAATGTGTAAAGTGCCAAGGTAAGGTAGAAAGACTGGAGAGCCCCCTCCCCAGCTGGAAGGTAGCAGCTCCTGGTTGGATTCAGAACTGGCATTACCACAAGGAACTGGAAATCCCAATTTTGCTGTAAAACCTCTGCTTTTTTTTTTTTTAAAGATGACTGATAAGGGGATCTTAACCCTTGACTTGGTGTTGTCAGCACCACGCTCACCCAGTGAGCTAACCGGCCATCCCTATATGGGATCTGAACCCGTGGCCTTGGTGTTATCAGCACCACACTCTCCTGAGTGAGCCACGGACCGGCCCAAAGCTCTCCATTTTTTTTTTAAGTGTTGCATTTAATTCAAAGAAAAATAAAAAGCAAGTATTTTATCCAATCCACAACTTGGACAGATTAGATAAAATCCATGCAACTTCATATTTCTTATTGATTTAATTACTAATCAAAGCAATGAGAATGTATGTGGCCTCATTTGTACTCTTTCCCCAGTTTTTAGAAATTTAATAGACAGCCTCATTGAACATTTTGAATATTTTATTTACTTTTCATTTTCTTTTTATTTTATTATTTTTTTTTTAAAGATGACCGGTAAAGGGATCTTAACCCTTGACTTGGTGTTGTCAGCACCACGCTCACCCAGTGAGTGAACGGCCATCCCTATATGGGATCCGAACCCGTGGCCTTAGTGTTATCAGCACCACACTCACCCGAGTGAGCCACGGGCCAGCCCCTTACTTTTCATTTTCGATTTACTTCTTTGAGTTCCACATTCATAGTTTCTATTTCTATTATATCACAATTTGTGCTTATTCTCAATGATCTAGACTTTAAAATAAAATATAATTGTAGGCAAAAGCTTATAAAATTTAAATGTATTTTTAACAAAATATGTAAATTTTTATTTATTTTTTATTTTTATCTATTTTTCTTTTTTTTCTAAAAGATGACTGGTAAGGGGATCTTAACCCCTGACTTGGTGTTGTCAGCACCACGCTCTCCCAAGTGAGCCACGGGCCGGCCCTAATATGTAAATTTTTAAAACTTTAAATCATTTTCATACGTTTATCATATATTCTTCTAAAAGATTCAAAATTATTTATCAAAATTAAAAGGCAAAATACAAATTATAATTAATAAATATCAATATGTAAAATCAAATAAATTTAGATAATGCTTTTTGCTGACTTTTTTGAAATTTTTATTGAATTTCATTATATAGTACTAGGGTATGAATGTTTGTACCCTCCCAAAAACTTATAATTTGACACCTAATCCCTAATGTCGTGGTATTAAGAGGTGAGGCCTTTTGGAGGTGATTAGGTTATGAGGGTTGTGGCCTCATGAATGGGATCAGTATCCTTATAAAAGAGGCCCAGATATGGCCAGTTGGTGAGAGCAAGGTACATATAACATCAAGGTCCAGGGTCTGATCCCTGTACTGGCCAGCTGCCAAAAAAAATTTTTTTAAAGAGGCCCAAGTAGCTTGTTTGCCCCTTCTGTCATGTAAGGATGCAGCGAGAAGGTGCTATCTGTGAAGCAGAGAGCAAGCCCTCACTGGACACCAAATCTGCTGGCACCTTGATCTTGGACTTTCCAGCCTCCAGAACTGTCAGCAATAAATTTCTGTTGTTTACAAATTACCCACTCTAAGGCATTTTGTTATAGCAGCCCACATGAACTAAGACAAATAGTTTTATAAAAATTAAACTACTTATAATCTAGTACACGATGTCCATCTACTTACGAATACAGACTCAATATCATACTTCACACAAGTTATGTCTAGACCTACATGCATACAAAGTTAACAGTAATAAGAATTAACATTGCAAAATGTTCCTCAACTGTCATTTGCAACTATTGTAAATGTGGCACAACATGAATCATACCCGTGGAACACAAATTGGGAAAGGATACTTCATCATGCTATTTAAGAGGTAATATTTGACAAGTTAATTAAGTTGTAATTTCTCTTACCTAAACGCTTCCACTTCTTAAATCCTCCCTACACTCTAAAGCAATGTGCCTTGGAATCTGGCAGAGGCATAACCTCACAGAATTCAGTTGTAGTCATCTTTTGTTTCCAGGATACAGGGCAAGAGATTGCAGAAACATTTCCCCAGGCCTGAAAGGTGTTCATTACAAGAGCAGATGCTTAGTGTTTCAGGTTGCGCTGTGCCAGTACCGAGGGCAGATCCCAGTGACAGAGGCGCCCAGGTATCATTTAATGTTGTGTGTAATAGTTCAGTTGTGATTGGTGAGATCCCCTAAAGTCTGTGGGACAGAGCAGGGCCCCTCTAGTCCAGATCTGAGGATGATACTGCTTGTGTGGGAAAATTATGATTTCTGTTTCAGATATACTAAGTTTGTGGTATCTCTGAGACATCCAAGTAGGGATGCCACGTAGGCAATCTGGAGATACAAGTCTGGAGATTAGAAGGACATAAATTTGAGAATAATCAGCTGATAGGAACTGAAGCTATGTGACAGGCATGATCCCCTGGGGGAACAGTGACTATGAGAAGAGGAGGGGGTCAGGACTGACCACCCTTGATGAACTCCATTATGGCCAGATAGAGCAGAATGAGCCAACAGAGGAGTGAAAGAGCAAACCAGAGGGACAGGAGGAAAACCAGAAGCTTGCAAGTCCTGGAGGCTAAAGAAAGACAGTGTTCCAAGAAAGAATTTGTCAACTTGGTTGAATTCAGAATTCAGAATTGGCTATCTACTAGGGGCAGTTCAAGTAAGAGGAAACTAAAAAAAAATGGATTTAAAGACATGAAGTTCATTGTAAAAACACATGAGTGGCATAGTAGAGGTGGACACCAGCCCCAAAGGGTTGAGCACTGAGTGGAAATGAGGAAATAGAGAATTTTGCCCAACTTTTTATTATGAAAAATTTCAAACATACAAAAAAATGAAAATATAACACAATTACTCACTTTACTTAGATTTAACAATTGTTACTTATAGAAACATTTATGCATTTACACATATTTCCTGAGCCATGTAAAAATGTAGGAAAGCATGATGCTTCACAACTAAATACTTCAGCATATATCTCCTACAAATAAGGACTTTCTCCTATGTAACTGCAGTACCATGATTACAGCTAAGAAAATAACCATTTGATAGGCAGAATATGAGGGTATTTCAAAAAGTTCATGAAAAATGTAATTAAAAGATACTACAAATATTTCCATGAACTTCTTGTTGTTATTTTATTTTGGTGGCTGGCCAGTACATGGTGAACTTTTTGAAGATGTCTCATATACTCAAAATTTCCCCAATTAATACCAAAACGTCTTTTATACATTTTTTTTCAAACCAGAATCCAATCAAACAACCTGCATTGTGTCCCTCCTGAGTGACAGAGTGAGTCTGGCAGTGAAGTGATTGAGAACTGAGAGACACAGGTAGTCAGAGAAGGAAGTGAGGTAGAGAAGAGATTTGTTTTTGTTTTTGCTTTTGTTTTATTTTGAGAGTGAGAGGTTGAAGATCCAGGAGGAATAAAAGGAGTAATGGAGGAAATGGGATGCAGAGAGACTGGCCATGGGCAGAAGGAGGGCATTTTCTCTACTCCACTGGTTTTCAAGTGGGGTCCTCAGACCAGCAGCATTAAGCATCACCTGGAAACTAGTTAGAAATGGAAATTCCTGCTCCTGACCCTGATCTACTGAATCTTACACACACCATCATTGGAGAACCATCGCTGTATTCTAACATGAAAGAACAAGGAGAGGATGGGCACAGATGCTGGAGGGGTGTGGATCTGCTAACAGGTAGTTCATGGAGTTCACCTCTGATGGCTTCAGGTTTCTCTGTGACATGAGAGCAAGATCATCAACTAAGAGTGAGATGAGAGACAGAGAAAAGAGCCTCATAGGTTCAAGGATCAGAAAGGTTTAAAGTAGCCATGGAACAGAGTGATGAGGTTGGGTCACTAAGCTTGAAGCCTCCTTAACGGTTGATGACCATGAATGAGGATTTCCTGGTTGTGTGATTTCCCCCAACTATTCTTAGCTATCAGAGTAAAATCCTGAAGAAAATAGATCACTGGGTTTATCCAGCATTTGGGTTTGCCAGATAGGGGCTGAAAATATAGAGGAACAAGGGAATTTGGGATATTGTCAAGAGTTGTCAAAATGATGGCTCATGTAGTCGAAGTTGGATAGGGAGGAGCTGGAGGAAGGGAAGCATCACTGATCTGGAGGTCCTGGGAGACTGAAAAATGATTGAGAGGAGAGTAGACAAAGTAATGGATGGAAGGTTAGAAGATGGGGGCTGAGGGCTGGCTGCTTGAATAATTCTCAAGGAGGGGCTGCTTCGGGTCATAAGGTCCAGGGGGTGACAATGAGAATGGGTGGCTAAGTTGAGTGGAGAAGTCACCAAGTTGTTGGGGATAAAGTCACCAAGTTGAGAGGCTGGGTGGGGAATGGGTCTTCCATGTGGATAATGAAGTCACCCAGTGAGAGGACTCAGGGGGAAGACAGACAATCAGCCAGTTGCATTTCCCTGAACAAGGTAGAGAGGTCTGGCAGGCAGCAGCGGGTAGCAATGAGAAAGGAAGAGGTCCTTGTGAATATAGTGGTGAGGGGGTAAAAAAAAGAGAGAGAAAGAAAGATGGCAGTTTAGTCCAATGGGTGAGCCTCACAGGCAGAGTTATTTTAGGCTAGAATTGGGGTTTGGGGTAGGAATAGCCTGGAGGCAGTAATCCGGAGCAAGGAAAGCACCCTCACCTATAAGAAAATAAACAGATCTCATTTCAGAAGTCTGCAGAGGAAGCAGTGTCCTCCAGGGAGAGTTAAATTTCAGTTAATGCCGGGAAGTGGAGGGAACACTCTAAGGAGAAGCTAAGGATATGAGGGGGTTTGCAGTTTATTAGAGGACAGGAGGGGCAAGTAAGGGAGGAGGCATGTGAAGAGCCGGGTCAGAGCCAGAAAATACAGAGTGTAGTGGGGACAACAGTGTGATACAGTAGGTGGGCTAGGGAGTTTACATTTTCACTATTAAATGATGGAAACAGGGATGGGAGGCAGGCTAGATTTCACCCAGTTAGCTTCTTGGAGGCTGTAAAAAGTAGTGGCTAAGTATGTGGCCTCTAAAGCAGACCTGTCTGATTCAAATCTCCAGCCCTGTCATGCACTAGCTGTCTATAACCTCGGGCAAGGTCTCTGGGCCTCAATTTCCTGTTCCGTAAAATGAGGATAACAATGTGACAATTCAAAGACTTAGTGTGTTAAATGTTTAAAACAATGCCTGGGCAGCCACCTCAGATACACTTGGTGGGGGGGGTCCCAGAGCAGCCTCTTTGCTTACCTGGACCTTGCCCCTGGCTAGATAGGAAACATGAGCAGCGACAACAGGGATGGGAATGATGGAGTTTGATGAGCAGTTGCGAATGCAGGACACCAAGAAGGAATCCAAGAAGATTCCAGTAAAAACATGGTTTCTTTCAGTTAGTGTCCAGCTGACACCCCCTACAAGCGGCACCTGGAGAGGAAAGCTTAGTTTCCCAAGGCCACTGAAGGTTTCATTGCTACATATAAGGCCGCTTATGGCCTTTTTTTTTTTTTGGCAGCTGGCAGGTACAGGGATCAGGACCCTTGACCTTGGTGTTACAAGGCCATGCTCTAACCAACTGAGCTAACCTGCCCACCCCACTTATGGCTTTTCTTTTCTTTTTTTTCTTTTTTTTTAAAGATGACCGGTAAGGGGATCTTAACCCTTGACTTGGTGTTGTCAGCAACACGCTCACCCAGTGAGCTAACTGGCCATCCCTATATGGGATCCGAACCCGTGGCCTTGGTGTTATCAGCACCGCACTCTCCAGAGTGAGCCACAGGCCGGCCCCCACTTATGGCTTTTCTAATGACAGGGCATTTAGCAATCCTGAAAATGTACAAGTTGTCAATGATAGGAATGCAGAGGAACTTCCACAAAGAAAAATCCCCAATGCCTCTTATTCCAAAAAGAGAGTTAAAGAAAAATAGAATCAAGATGGTTTCATGTTGAAGAAGACAGAAATACAAATGTATACATGTCTGGTTTGCCTCCAGACATTACAGTGGATGAATTTGTGTGAGTACTGCTTATATACAAATTTTGCATTATTAAGAGAAATCCTCAGAAGAATTTAAGGTCAAGCTTTACAAAGATAACCAAAGAAATCTTAAAGGATATGGAATATGCTGTTATTTGAGGAGGGAACCTGCGGGTCTTGCATTAAAACTTTTGGATGAAGATGAAATTAGAGGCTACAAATTACCTGTTAAGGTGGCGAAGTTTCAAACAAAGGGGGAATATGATGCCTAAAAAAACAAGTGCAAAGATTACAAGAAGAAGCTGTCTGCAACAAAAGCAGTCAGACTGGAGACCTGAGAGGAGAGCTGGGCCACCCAGAATGCACCATGAGCAAGTTGTCATCATCAAAAGTATGTTTCATCCTATGGATTTTAAAGATGATCCATTGGTGCTGAATGAGATCAGAGAAGTCCTTTGAGTAGAGTACTCAAAGTTGGGACAAATTAGGAACTTCCTTCTCTCTGATAGGCACACAGATGGTATGAACTCTGTGTCCTTGAGGAATACTGAGGAAGCTGATTACTGTGTTCAAATCCTCGATGGAAGGTAATTTGATGGGATTACAGACCATCAAGTTGAGGACTGCTCAAGAAAAAGAAAGGGAAGGCTGAGAGAATGGGAGGCTTTCCTCTGTGCCCCGGAGACCAACAGAGGCTTTCAGTCTCTGAATGAGAAAGAACAAGTCATTGACTGCCCTTTCACCCTCGACCAGCTGAAACCTGGTCTCTTCCCCTCACCCTCCACTCAGACCACTCTTCCTAAGTCACAGACACTCCTCAGATGCCAAACCCTACGGACACCACTGAATTCACTTATATTAACTGAATTTGAGAGGGGGAGTTTATTTGTAGAAATATAACAACCTCACATTTTGCATTTGGGGATGTGGGGCCCAGGGCCTTTGGAATTATTGCCCTGGCTAATCACTAGAACACCATCTCTCGGTTATTCAATCGCATTTTAGTGTAGATGCTGTTGGGAAGGGATTTTGCAGATATAATTAAAGACACAAACTGGTTTATCTTGAGTTAATCAAAAGGGAGACTGTGCGGGTTGGTCTGACTCAATCACATCCAAGACCTTTAATAGCAGCTGGAGAAGAAACAATACATTTCTACCCTCAGGTACCTTCTTCTCACCTCAATTCTAGCAGCTCAGACTAGGTGTGAGCTCTCTACAGGCCAGGGATGAGGCCCTGTAGCTGCAGAGAAAAGAACTGCATAAAATTCAGGAATAAAAATGAAGACAGTAACACTTCCAAGTAAAACCACTATAAGTTCCCCGAAAGTAAGGGAAGAAAAAGAAACTCAGGGATCAGAGAAGCCTTCAGGCCAGCTAATTAATCCTTGAAGTGTCTGGAAAATCCAGAGATTTCTTGAAGAATGGGAAATGTGGAGATGAGGAAAAGGAATCATGTACTATCAACAGCAATTGCCAAGGGGCTCAAGCACAGTGGCATAAATAAGAGCTGAGACAATGCCTACAGAGGCTAAGCTTGCAGGACTTATGCTGGACTATGAACAAGGCCAACCAAAGGCCAAGGAGCTTACAGGTAGAGGGCTGGGACACTCACCTCGGGGTAGGCTAACCCAGCAGCGCTGCCAATCCCACCCTGAGTAGAGTGAGGTGAGAACGGGGATGGAGGTGCTGAGGAGGCAAAAAGGCAGTACCAAAAGGCTACACGTGTATAAACTGGAAATGGTTAAAACTTTCCTGTGTGCAGTGGCATACCAAGCAAGGTGGGGTGGGAAGGGGCTGCACCACTGGGAGGAGTATTTTGACACTAACATTGTTTCATAATTGCTGGTGCATGGTAACAATAAAAAGTTGGTTTCAGAATTAATTTTAAATTCTCTACAGACAACGCACTCTCTTATTGCTGGCACCAGGGGGCAACTCTCCCTCCACCCTGCCCTTAGTAAGCTGTAGCCATTGTGGCCTGTGAGAGTAAACCGTCCAGCTCCTCCACCAGACTATGAATAGGGTATAGGATGGATGGGAACCCTATGTCTAGTGAGGATTACTTTGCACATAGTAGCTCAGTTTCGTGCAGCATAGTTTTGTACAGGAGAGGTGTTTCCTAAATTTTTGGTGAATGAATGAATGAATAATTGAATTAGTAATAATGGAGACAAGAAAATATGGAAAGAAGTTACACAAGCAGACATTTAGTTTAAACATGAAGACAACCTTCCCAATTACCATGGGTGTAAAATAATACAAAACAAGAAACTTCATCTCATTAGACATCTGGGGGTTCTTAATCTCTATATGCCTTGGATGTGCCTTTAGCAGTGAAGTCTATAGAGTCTCAGAATAGTTTACAACTGCATAAAATAAAATACATAAGATTACAAAGAAAAACAACTGTATTGAAGAACAGTTACCAAGATAAAAAAAATGTGTGATAAAATCTAGTGGTGGGTCTAACCACTATCATTAACTACAAAATAACAATGAACATATATGACATTTTGAAACAACTGGAGAGTGATAAAAGAATACTTTAAAAAGTTCATGGCAAGGGGCCGGCCCGGTGGCGCACTGGATAGTGCACCGCTTGGGAAGCGCGGCGGCGCTCCCACCCGAGGGGTCGGATCCCACATACAGACCGGTTCCTGCTCACTGGCTGAGCGAGGCGCGGGGGCAACACCTAGGGTTGCGATCCTGTTGCCGGTCCCGGTCCGGTACGGGGGCAACACTGAGGGTTGCGATCCGTTGCCGGACACGGAAAAAGACAAAAAAAAAAAAAAAGTTCATGGAAAGATTCGTATTATCTTTCAATTATATTTTTCCGCAAACTTTTTGAAGTACCCTCATATAAATACATCTGTGAATTCTATTGGTGACAGTCACAGGTACTGCAAATACCTTGTTTGTTGCCTACATTTATCATCGGAGGGAATGCTCAATTTCGGTTAGAGATTAGTGAAAATAAAATTAATTTTTCCTCATCCTTGTTTACAGACCCTTTGGGATCCTGGGTTAAGAGACCCACATTAGCACCAGCAGTGTCTCAGAGTAGAAAAAAAGCCTGTTCAAGAAGACATGAGAATTCTGGACAGGAGGTGCTTCTCCCAGCTTTACAGTCCAAGCCAACCTCTCCAGCAGCCTCTCCTCCATCTTAAGCCTTGTCTCAGGGCTCAGTGAGTGGAGATTCTCCATGTACCTGCTGTGCTTCCATCTTAACCACTGCTGAAGGCTCTCCCACTATCCAAAGCCCCCAGGGATATGACATTTGGAGAAAAGATGGGAGAAAAAGACCTGGTACCCAGAGGCATGTTCTGACTATTTGAATGGAAGCATCAAATGAGTCTCCAGCCCTCAAGATTGGGTCAGTCTGGGGAGGAAAACTAATTGGCCTTTCATCTCAGCTCTATCATCATCATTCCCAAGGAAGATGTTTGTACAGAAGATTCTTTTCTAGCTTATACAGACAATCACACCTTATGTTTTTTGTTGATGGTGGTGGTGGTGGTGGTGGCTGGCTGGTATGGGGGAGAGCTAATTCTATTCTCCTTTTTCTCAAAGTTTGCTTGGTCTTGCCATTTTTCTTTCTTTGAATCTTTACACTAAATCTGACTACTTTATTTTGGAACCCAGCAAATTTGCCTGCTCCCCATAATACCTGATATCCTAAAATCAGAAAAGCCACCATTCTTATGTGGAGGATTGATGGATCCATATTTATAGGATGGGAAGAAAGGAGGATATCCCTTCTTTCTTTCGTCCTCAGGGAACATGTCCACATTCAATTGCTCTAAGTGGCTAAGGTGGGCACCCCCATATTATGCAGAGAAAGTGCTGATGATCAGCAAGTAAATGTTTCCCAGAGAGCTCAGTTAGGAAACAACTTAGGGCTGGCCAGTTAGCTCACTTGGTTAGAGTGTGGTGCTGATAACACCAAGGTCAAGGGTTTGGATCCCCTTACCCCTCAGCCACCAAAAAAATAAAAAAGAAACAACTCAGGGCAAGGTGAGGGCACAAAGGTAAAGAAATAGGGGAAAATGATATTTCTTTAAAGGACAGATCCCTTTTGTTGCTTGTGTTTTTGGTCTTATTCATAAAGTCTTTGCCCAGTCCTACTTTCTGGAGTGTTTCCCCTATGTTTTCCTTTTGTAATTTTATGTTTTCGGGTCTTATATTTAAGTCTTTAATCCATTTCAAGTTAATTTTGGTATATGGTGAGAGGTACAAGTCCAGTTTCATTCTTCTGCATATTAAATTAAACTAAAAAGCTTTGCAGAGCAAAGGAAACAACCAACAGAGCAGAAAGACAGCCTATGGAATGGGAGAAAATATTTGCAAACTATACATCTGACAAGGGATTAATATCCAGAATATACAAAGAACTCAAACAACTATACAGTAAGAAAAACAAATAATCCAATTAAAAAATGGGCAAAGGAGATGAATAGGCATTATACAAAGGAAGACATTCAAATGGCCAACAGGCACATGAAAAAATGCTCAGCATCACTAATCATCAGCGAAATACAAATCAAAACCACATTGAGATATCATCTCACCCAGTTAATCTAGCCATTATTAAAAGACAAACAAATGCTGGTGAGGATACGGGGAAAGGGGAACTCCTTTACACTGTTGGTAGGACTGTAAATTAGTGCAGCCATTATGGAAAACAGTATGGAGGTTCCTCAGACAATTACAGATAGAACTACCACATGATCCAGCAATCTCACTGCTGGGTATATATCCAAAGGAATGGAAATAATCATGTCAAAGGTATATCTGCACTCCCACGTTCATCGCAGCTCTATTTACAATAGCCAAAATATGGAACCAACCTAAGTGTCCACCAACGGACTACTGGATAAGGAAAACGTGGTATATATACACAATGAAATACTACTCAGGCATAAAAAAGAATGAAATTCTGCCATTTACAGCAACATGGATGAGTCTGGAGAAAATTATGTTGAGTGAAATAACCCAGACAAGGAAAGAGAAATACTGCATGTTCTCACTCATACTGGGTGCTAGGAAGGAAGGAAGGAAGGGAAGGAGGGAGGGAGGAAAGAAAAGAAAAGAAAGACAAGACCACAACAATACACTGAACTTTCAGAAGGACAGAAAAAACCTAAGATACTAGAGATGGGGGGGAGGGAGGGAGGCAGTTTGAGGAGTGATAGTTCGAGTAAAGGGCATAAAGAAAAATCACGATTTGTAACAACGAATATGCCAATAGTAAAAATTTTTAAAAATAGAAAAAAGGGGAAAAAAAAAAAAAAAGGATCCCTGAACAGAGTTGGGGGTCCTTACAGTCTATGAGGACACCTCCAAGTCCTTCCTATATGACACTAGGGACTCCTGTACCAGATAGACACTGGTCTCAGGGATTAGCAGAGAAGAGAAAGTTATTGGCACAGCCCCATCCTACGGAGTGATACCAGATGCTTCTGGGTCTTCAAGGCCAGTATGTCTTTTGCCAGTAAAAGAAGTGAGGAGGGGCCGGCCCGGTGGCGCACTGCTACAGTGCATGCTTGGGTGCGGAGGGTTCGGATCCCACATACAGACCGGTTCCTGCTCACTGGCTGAGCGAGGTGCCCGCGCAACACCGAGGGTTGTGATCCCGTTGCCGGTCCTGGTCGGGTATGGCTGTGACACTGAGGGTTGCGATCCGTTGCCAGACACGAAAAAAGACAACAACAACAAAAAAAAAAGTGAGGAGACCTCTGAGAAGTGATGTTCCCCAGAAGTTATGAGTTTCAGCCTGGGAATCACAAGGCCCCATCTAAGTCAAAGAACAGAGGATTTGGAGCCTGAAGGATAAGCCCCTCGGCAGCTCCACCGAGAAGAGGACGTGGGGGAAGCCTCGCAGCCTTCATGAGCAGGTGAAAGCAACGAAGACGGCTCAGGGAATTGAGCGGACCGAGAACAGATCCATCCCCTGGTCCGTGCTGCCCCCTGGAGGTCAGTATAGGTATAGCTATAGGTCGGTATAGGTCGGCTCCCTTTCACGCTATTGTCTCCTCTATTATCTGACACTCTTATCTTTTCAGCTCTGGATCACCCTATCCAGAGAGACCAATGGATCAGAGGGTTCCTATGGAACCCCGGGAGGAGTTAAATCTCCCCCAAACCAGCTCCAGTATCACTTGAATGCCCACTGGGTTCCAGAATAATGAGCTTCCGGAACTGTGTCTTATCTCCGCCGCTCACATTCCAGCACTGCCCCTCAGTGAGGTCTGCAAAAACCTGCGCCTATAGGTCAAGTCTGAATATTTGGGTTCGGGATGGCCAGGAGAACGAAAGATCAAAACTGTGACGAACCACGGTGCCTGCCCGCACAGCCCTCCCCCATCGGAGCATTTGTTCGACTTCCTCTCTCGGCAGTCTCCCTGGGTGGTTATCTGGGGACCTTGTTTTTTTTTGTTGTTGTTTGTTTTGTTTTTTGCTTTTGCTTTGCTCTTTGTCTAAGAAGCCTATCCCAAGCCTTTGGCGCATCTCCAATTCTCCTCGCAGTCGAGCGGGAGTCACGTGAAATGCCAGCACACCTGGATCCCCCAAGACTGAAACCTGGAAGGGAGTGGGAGAGTAGGTGGGCGAGGAACTGGAAGGACGGAGGGGAGGTAGAGGATCAGAAGATTCCTGGGGCCGGCGTCTGGGGTGGGCTCGCGGCCCCTCAGGGCCTACCACACCCAGCCCAGCACTAGGCAAGCCCTCAGGTAACTAGTTGGGCGGAGTCAGGCAAGGTAAACCTGGAACAACGCCGAGAGAAGGAAAGCGGCGGTGGGCGAGGCGAGGTCAGATAAGGACAGTTCCAGCTCCGCCCCTGAGGCATCTGGACCAATCAGAAGTCAGTTTCAGTCCCACTCCCCGCCTCCTCTGCGCTTTCGCGTCAGGGGCGAAGGCGCTCAAAGCTACACGGCCAGAGCGCTGAGATAGTTTCCAAAGTCAATCACAGCGCTGCTCTGGAAGACAGGGCGGCACCCTAAAAAGGCGGGAGCGAAGAAGCCCACTCCAGTCACCCTGCCACGCCCCCTCCCCGCAGCAACCAATCAGGAGAGCCGGTCAGCCGGCGCTGCTCCAGCTCGGCGTCAGAACGCACCCTCCTCCCTCCACGCGACGAGTGTGCTCTGCAGTCACAGACCCAGCGCTCCGACCGCTTGCGGCACTGTTAAGGACGCCTCCCCGTTCTGGCGGGCTACAGCCGCCTCCGGAGGTCCAAGCGGGAAGTAGAAACTACTTCCCTTCCATCACTTGCCTGGGACTTGGGGAGGAAATGGTTACGCCCTGGGGAAGAGGAAACATCCCCAAATTACCTTTTTCCCTTGTCCAGAGCCTTTGCCCTTAGGACTAAATGGTGCCCCTGTGTCTCTTCAGCCTTGAGTTCAAATAAGGTGTACAGGCGGAGCAGCAGGAAAGCTCCCAGTCAAACAAAGAAATGGAAGAGATGAATAAATTGTGAACCTGGTCTACCCCTGCCCCAAGCATGTGGGTGCCGTAGCCCTGCAGCAAGGGGCTGTGACGGCTACAACCGGAGGAGCTAAGGAGCTGCCTCTGAGCAAGAGGAGGCATTCCCAGAGTCAGCTCGGGCTTTTCCCAAGGTAGTCATCGGGACGTGCCTGAGGCTGCACAGCCATGTTCCCACCCCTTGAGACATCTGCCATTTTAACCATCTTTCTCCAACAAGTTGGTTACTTGTGAAATAATCCCTTCCCTAAAACCAATGCAGCCACCTCTAGCCTGAAGTAGCTAGAGGTTAGAGGTTACTATCCATGTCCCTTCTTTCTGGACACCCACCAGCAGGGATGTAAACCGACGAAGTAGTCACAGAGGGAAGGGGACTCTGGAGAAAGGAAATAGGAGAAGAGTGTTATGTCATTATTTATTATTTTCTGCAGACTGACCTTAGAATAATTCTCAAGCCAGGAGGTGATGGGTTAGTGTTCAAGTTGCTGAGAGCTTAGGTCAAAAAGCTACAGAAAAATAACTTCGAGTGAAAAAAAAAAAAAAATCAGTGACTTGGAGGCAGTCTCCCCTTGTTACCAATCCAGGTGACAAGAACATGGTGACAAGAGTTGAATGAACCAGAGATGGAAGCAGTGAAGGTTTTTACTACGAGGAAAAAAGACCCTTGGGTGTGTGAGAGTGGGGAAGGAGGGTGACAAAATTGGGAAAATGATAAAGGTCATTTTGGAAGTCGAGGGGGAAGTAGTCTTGGGAAACCTGAAGACACTGGGAGATTCAGAAGGCCAAAGGGATCCAGCTTATCCTGTTGAGAGAGGGTCTTGGGAATAAAGACAGGGTAAGGCATATCAAGGGCCTGGGAGGCAAGAGGAAAACTGGCAGGGGGACCGCAGGTGAAGAAGGGTATGCAATGGGGTACAGAGGACAGGCGGATCTCAGGGCAGATCCCAGCACATCAGAAGTTGGGTTTGTGCTTCTTGAGTTCCACCATAAGGTGGTGAATGTTGATGAGCTCAGCCCGGGCAGGAAGGGCTCGGAGCTGGGGTTGGGATAGTACCCGGTGGAAGCGATGATAGAGCTGGATCAGCTGGGTCAATGCTCCCTGGTAGAGAAAGTCATGGAGGGATCAGACTGTAGGGTGATGCTGAGGATGATTAGGAATCAGGTTAGGGCTCATTCAGAACTAAAAGCACAGCTGGTAGTTGAAGATCAAGGGTCACTTAGATGATGCTGAGCCCAGGGAAAAAGGGGGGAAATAATTGATAGGGGATGGGAGCGGGGGCTGGGAGATGCAGGCTACCTGGATGATACTGGTTCCATTTCTGAAGTTGGTAAAACTCCGCATTACATCCTGACTCAGAGACTCCACCGATGATTTCCAGGAACTACCAAATCCACGGATCAGCTGCGTTACTCGGGCTAACAGCAGGAGGAAAGAGAGAGTGTCAAAGAGGAACTAAGCTGGGTGATCTTCCACCCAACTAAGTCCTTCTCAAGGTGCAGCCATCCTCACCATCACATCCCTCTTTGCTGGTGTTCTCCCAACCCAGTCTTTCATACTCTACCCCTTCCCCATGTAATCTGCATCCTATTGTTTCTCTTTTCCACTCATGTGCCCACTGATCCCACCACTACCACACCATCCTCATACCTTCTTCCCCTCGAAGTCGATCAGCCTGTCCACGCTCAATCAAAGCCTCAGCCTCCTTCACAAATGCCACTAGACCCCCAAAAGGGGGAGACAGCAACTCTTCAATGAATTCCTGGAAAGAGAGACACACACACAGTCAGGTGTCCTGGTGTCAGCAGATTCTCCCAGTTCTGTAAACGTGACTGACCAGGTACTTAGGACACTCATAGGAACTCTGGGAAGGTCATACACTTTAAGACGTCACTGGTCTCACAAGAGGTAGAGATTCTAAGGATCCCCCTCTTCAAAAAAACCAAAAATAGCCTGGCCAGTTAGTTCAGGTAGTTAGAGCACAGCCTTGTGACACCAAGGACCAAAGTCAAGAGTGTGGATACCCATACCGGCCAGCCACCAAAAAAAAACCCCAAAAACCAAAAAACTAAAGTAAACTTGAGCTAGGAGAACAATGAGAAATTGGGGTCAGGGCACCAAGATGGATGGCATATTTCAGCTACTGCAAAAGCAGAGGCAAATCCTCTCTGGAGGAAAATATCCTCAATCCTAATTTAGGCCTACACAACTCCCCCTAATTAAGATCAAGCAATAAACTCAAAGATCACCAGACACATAGTAAAGCAAGCTCCCACAAGAGTCAGCAGACACAATAAGCAATGGACTTAGACCTCCAAAGACTGCTGTTAGAATTGTCAGATACACAGCAGTTGTATTTTTTGTATGAAATGTTTAAAGCTAAGGATGCAGACATAAAGATGACCAATTAATAAGAACAATAAGGAATGGACAGACTTTTTTAAAAAATGGGAATGTTTTAGGAATAAAAACCCAATTTTAAAAAGTCAACAGGTTAAACAGGAGATTAGATATAACTGAAAAATGATACAATAAGAATTTATAACTGAATAAATGACTCAGAATGTGGCACAACAGATAAAGAGATGGAAATTTTTTTTTTTTTTTTTTTTTAAAGATAACCGGTAAGGGGATCTTAACCCTTGACTTGGTGTTGTCAGCACCACGCTCTCCAAGTGAGCTAACTGGCCATCCCTATACGGGATCCGAACTCACGGCCTTGGTGTTATCAGCACCACACTCTCCCGAGTGAGCCACGGGCCAGCCCCAAGAGATGGAAATTTTTGAGACAGTAACAGACATATAAATCTAATTAATGGATCTAGGCAGTGGTCATTGACGGCTACTGACATCACAAAAATAAAGCCAAGAAGACATCATGTGTTCCCTCATGGAAGTACACTCCACTACCTCTCAAATGTTCTTGTAAAAGAAAAAATCTACTTGAAATCTGATCAAGCCTTTCCATATAACTACACATTTATGGGAAATATACCAGACTGAGGAACAGTTTAGCCACATCATGGAATGCAGTCAGCAAAATCTAGACTATATGTCATTATACATGACAAATGACTCAATGACTCAGTTTCTTCCACAAAT
Organism: Galeopterus variegatus; assembly: GCF_000696425.1. Lineage (NCBI taxonomy): Eukaryota > Metazoa > Chordata > Mammalia > Dermoptera > Cynocephalidae > Galeopterus > Galeopterus variegatus. Next base: position 207,594 of record NW_007728583.1, read on the forward strand.
AAGTTATGGAGAAGGGGGGACAAAGATAGAAGGTAAATCAATAAATTTAGAAAAGATATATGTATGGACCTTATATGGATCCTGATCTGAACCATAAAAAATCATTTATGAGATAACTGGGGAAATTTGAGTACTAGCTATTTTAAATTACATCATTTTTTAAGTTTGATAACGTATTGTGGTTTTAAAACACATTCTGATACAGATGAAGTGATAATGATGTATAAGATTTAATTCCCAATAAAGCCGGCTGGTTAGCTCAGTTGGTTAAAGTGTGATGCTGACAACACCAGGGTCCGGGGTTCAATCCCTGTGGCCAGCCACACACACACACACACAAAATTCACAATAACTGGGGGACACGGGAGCAGGATGAGCAATGGGTGTTGGTACAGATGAAACACACTGTGAGTTGTTATTGGCTGAGGATCAGTAGTAGTACTGCTCTTCTCTCTACAAGCATGTACATTTGACATTTTCCACCATAGAAAGTTAAATTTTTAAAAAATGGAAGAAGGAAATTAAAACAGAAAACAAAACAAAACAAGAAAACTCAAACCAGACAGTAAGATCTGGTAAGATGAAAGTGAAACTATTATTCTGTTTAAAAATAAATTATTTGTATCTTTTCTACTCTTCCCCCCACAAAATCCACTTACATTCCTTGAGGGTTGTCATGTAACTAATATGAGACTAGGGAGACCTGATTCAAGAAAGGATCTTTCTATAATCAAAGATAATGTTTGTTTATTTGTGATGTGATTTTGGACAGACATTAAATAACCAAATTCAACCTATCACAGTTATCTAAATGCAATAACACACACACACTCTTAAAGTAACAGTGTTGGGCACAGAAAGTGGACTGCAAAGGAAAGTTGAGCTAACCACGATGACCTGCACTGTCCAACATGGTAGCCATGAGTCACATGTAGCTATTTACTGATCACTTAACACAGGGCTAGTCCAAACTGAAATGTGCTGTAAGCATAAAATACACACCAGACTTCAGAGACTTCATATTTGGAAACATTTTTAAATATATCATTACTAATTTTTTATTGATTATATGTTGAAGTAATAATACTTTGGATGTACTCATTTAAACAAAATATATTTTTTAATTCATTTCACCTGTTTCTTCTTACTTAATGTAGCAACTAGAAAATTTAAAATTACTTAAGTGGTTCACATTTGTGGCATGGATTACATTTCTACAGACAGCACTGGTCTTGACTTAGATAAACTTTCTTTAAGCTTTCTATTCAGCAAAAGAGAACACTTTGTGGCTTTTTTTCTTTTTCCCAACTATTACTATATTTATATTACTATGCTTAAATTACATGGAAAAAGACAGTCAAGCAGTTCTGCACCATTTCAGAAAGTTTCCAATCAACACCAATTATGTGGTGACAAATAACTAGGAATGGTGACATCTTTGGGTCAAGACTGACAAGGAAGAATGGGCTCTGGTGCTACAGTTCATCTCCAACAAGAATATAGCACACTGGCTGGCATGCTAACACAGCCTTAGCGCTGGGCATAGATTCAGATCTCTTCTCTGAAAAAAGAGAACACTTTGATAGCAGAGGAGTGACCAGAGGGAAACAGTGCACTAGGCTTGGGCTAACAATTTGTCCCACATACTCTCAAGCAGTAGCCAACCAAAAAAGGATAGGAAGCGGTGATGGAAGCTGGCTCCCCACACCTGGCAAATCCCAGGGCACCTCAGCTGCTTTTAGCAGAGTCCATTGGTTAAGTGCATCTTTGTGAGATCAGAGAGTCTAGAGAACAGCATTTCTGAAGAGGAGCTGATGTTCCCTCTGCTCACCTAACTGTCCAAGTGAGGACAATTGTTACCTTTCTCATCTAATTCCATGTTTACAAAAAGGGAATATAGAATGGGAAAGTCTAACCTACAGCTAATTGGATTCCCAGGAAGAGAGAAGAAAGAATCAAGAAGCAACATTTTAAAAAATACTATGATTTCTTCTGAGTTAATGAAAAACATAAATGCAAAGACCCAGGAAACACAACAAGATACCAAGCAAGATGAATAAAGAGAAATCCACATATCTAGACATATTGCAGAAAAACTAAAATACCAAAGAAATAAGAGAAGATCTGTAAAAGCAGTCAGAGACAACAGACTGTCTTTAAAGAAACAAAAATTAGAACAGCAGACCTCTCCACAGTAACACTTTAGGCCAGAAGACAAAGGAAAATGATCTTCTAAGTGCTGAGAGAAAATAACTCTTAACTTAGAATTTGACAGTAAGCCAGCAAATTTCTTTCCCTAACAAGATGAAATAAAGACATTCATTCACTCTTCATTCACTCATTCATTTATTTATTGGCAGCTGGCTGTACAGGGATCAAACCCTGGACCTTGGTGTTACCAGCACCATGCTCTAATCATCTGAGCAAACTCACCAGCCCCCAAGACATTTATATAAAAACAAAAAAAAGGTTTACTACCAGCAACTTTCATCAAAGGAACTTCAAAAAGATAATGTGTGAGTTTTAAGAAGGAATGGTATGCAAAAAAACTGGAAAATATACATGGAAATCCATATAAGTATAATCACTATAAGACAGGAACAATTAAAAATAGGACAGAAATAAAATGCTGGCCAATAATTAGCATGGAAGGCCAAAGAGGGGTGATTGAAACATCAAAACATTTAAAATGTTTTAAAGTCCACATGTTGTTCAAGAGAGTGGTTAGATATTATGCTTAGGTGTCAAGCTGAATGCTGAATACGCAAGGTAAATTGTAAAGGATAAATCCTAACAGAATCAAGTACAAAATCCAAACAATTAGAGAAAAAAAAACGTAGAGGCAAAGACAGAAGACACAGACAAACAGAAAATTAAAGATGGTAGAAAAAAGTCCAAATGTAACATTAAACACAGTAACATAAATGGATTAAAATCATAAATTAGAAGGCAGAAATACTCCAATTGGATTTTTTTTAAAACTCCAGCTATATATATTTACAAAACACACTAAAAATGTAAAAGCATAAAAAAGCTGAAAGTACAAAAAATGGAAATAAATTTAACAGGCAAATATTAACCAAAATAAAGCTGGCAAGGGCTGTTAGCTCAGTTGGTTAAAGCTCAGCCTTATAACACCAAGGTCCCCATACCAGCCAGCCACCCAAAAAACAAACAAACAAAAAAAAAAAAACAAAGCTGGCAGAGCTATGTTAATACCAGACATGATAGGCTTTAGGACAAAAAAAGTATTAGGGCTAAAGAGGGTCATTATATAATGACAAATGCTTTAAGTTACCAGTAAGATCTCACAGTTCTAAAACGTTTAAGAATTTAAATAAAATAAGCTGAAACTATGTAAAGCAAATGTTGATAGAGACAAAGTGACAAATCTATGGGTTTCAATACATCTCCCTCAACTATTGGTAAGTCAAATAGACAAAAAAATAGTAAAGATACAGATGATGTGAACAACACAATTAAGAAGCCTGATCTCCACAAATGACAATTAAAGAATACATGAAACATTTACAAAAGTTGATCATGTACTAGGCCACAAGAAAACTAAACAAATTTCAAAGAATCAATACCAAAAAGACCACATTCTCCATTCAAAATTCAACTAAGTTAGACATTAATAACAAAAAGATAATTAAGGAAACTACATTCAGAAAATTTAAAATATTCTGCCAGCTGGCTGGTTAGAGATGATGGTAACACCAAAGTCTGAGGTTTGATCCCTGCACAAGCCAGCAAAAAAAAAAGGAAAAGCTCATGGACCAAAGAAAAAAATATTCAAAATATTCAAAACATAAAAAAATTATTAGAACTGAACAACAATAATAATAATGCTACATATTCAAACCTATAGAATGCAATAAAAGTAGTTCTTAGAGGAAATTTTACAGTTTTAAATCTTCCCAGATGCTTTCGCTGCCAAATTCTATGAACCTTTCAAGGAAGAGATTGTTTCCATCTTAAACTCTTTCAGAATAAAGAAAAAGAAGGAATACTCTCTTCCTACCTCCTATGGATTCAGTATGACTTTGGTACTGTAACCCCATAAGGGCAGTACAAGAAAGGAAGATCATAGGCCAATGTCACCAATGTACAGAGAAGCAAAAATTCTAAACAAATTAGCAAATCAAATCCAGTATGGTTTAACAATCTAAAAATCTAAAATGCCACAGACCATATAGCAGATAAAAAAGAGAAAAAATATATGATCATCTCAACAGCTGCACAAAAAGAAACTATTTTTGACTAAAAATTCAATATCCATTCATGATTTTAAAAAATAATAACTCCTAGCATACTAGGGATTGAAAGGAATTCCTTAACCTGATAAAGAGTATCAAGAAAAACCTACAGCAATATTACTCTTAATGGGAAAATGACATCATTCTTTTTAAAATTAGTAAAAGGGTTCTTACTATCACCACTTCTACTTAAGTATTCAACATTGTTCTGGAGGTACTAGCCAGTATAGTAAGAGATTAAAGACACAAGAAATCAAAGACATATGGATCAGAAAGGAAGAAGTAAAACTGCCATAATTCACAGATGATAAATGTTTATATGGAAATACACACACACACACACACACACCTCTCCAAAAATATTAATAGAAATAATAATTTAGGAAGGTGGCTAGATATATGATTAATATACAAAAGTCAACAGCACTTCTATACACCAGTTCAAACAAGAAAACTTCTTTTTGAAAAGATAATGTTTAGGTAACAATGTTTCATTTAAAGGACAAATTCAAAAAAAAATAGAGTACAAAGTCCAAACAAGGAGAAAAAATGTAGTAATTATTCCTAGATTTATTATTCCTAATAAATACAGACTTATTCCTAATAGTAATAACTATAATATTAACTTTTTTTTTTTTACTTTTTTTTTTTGTCTTTTTTCGTGTCCGGCAACGGATCACAACCCTCAGTGTCGCACCCGTACCAGACCGGGACCAGCAATGGGATTGCAACCCTCAGTGTTGCGCCCGCGCCTCGCTCAGCCAGTGAGCGGGAACCGGTCTGTATGTGGGATCCGAACCCTCGGCGGGAGCGCCGCTGCACTCCCAAGCGGCGCACTGTAGCAGTGCACCACCGGGCCGGCCCCTATAATATTAACTTTTAACATAATAGAGATTGAAAGAAATTATCTTAAGCTGATAAAGGGTGTCTACAAAAAAAACCCCTACAACATTAAGAGCAATATTACTCTTAATGGGGAAATGATGAAAGCATTCCTTTTAAAATCAGGAATAGAAAAACAGTCCTCACTATCACCCTTTTATTCAACTATTCAATATTATTCTGGAAGTTCTAGACAGTACAGTAAGAGATCAAAGACATAAGAAATTAAAGACAAAGGATTAGAAAGGATTTATTTATTCCTAGTAGGACTAAATGTATATATTACATCTACTTAAGAATCAATCTAACAAAAGACTTGAAATGTCTTTATGCTTAAAATTATAGAAGTTTATCAAAAGACATCAAAGACTATCTTTAAAAATGAAAAGGGGATGGGCCAGCCTGTGGCTCACTTGGGAGAGTGTGGTGCTGATAACACCAAGGCCACGGGTTCGGATCCCCATATGGGGATGGCTGGTTTGCTCACTTGGGAGAGCATGGTGCTGACCACACCAAGTCATCTTTAAAAAGAAATTACTTAATTTAAAAATAAATAAATAAATAAATAAAAAAGAAAAGGGAATCCATGTTCGTTGGTAGGAAGTTTCAAAATCATAAAGTGTCAATTCTTCCAAAGTGATCTACAGACAATGTAATTCTAATCAAAATCCTCAGTTTTTTTTTTTTTTAATGTGAAAACTTACAAACTGATTGTAAAATTTAAATGGAAAATCAAAAGCCAATAACAGTCAAGATACTGATGAAGAAGAAGGTAGAAGAACTTGCCCCATAAAGCATAACTAAAACTGTATGGCAGAGATAACCAAATTGATCAATGAAACGGAATAAAGGCAAGACACACATCTTTGCGGAGTTTAACTATATGACAGAGACAGCACTGCAGATCAAGTGTGGAAAGAAAGGGAGATTTTCTTTTTCTTTTTTTTTGCAGCTGGCCAGTATGGGGATCCGAATCCGTGACCTTGGTGCAATAAGACTGCTGTCTAAGAAAGGGATTTTCTTTTTTTCTTTTTTTTTTTTTTGTCCTTTTTGAGACTGGCCACACCACACTCAGCCAGTGAGCGCTGTGAGCGCACCGGTCATCCCTATATAGGATCCGAACCCGCGGCGGGAGCGCTGCTGCGCTCCCAGCGCCGCACTCTCCCGAGTGCGCCACAGGCTCGGCCCAGAAAGGGATTTTCTACAAATGGCTCTGGACCAATCATTATCCATACAGAAAAATTAAACTACATTCCTACCTCACGTCATACACAAAAATTAATACCAGATAAATTCAGGACTTAAAAGTAAAAAGCAAAATTCTACAATATTAAGAAGAAAATGCAGTATAGTATTTTTCTGACCTTGTGATAATAAGGAATATCTTAAACATGACACAAAAATAAAGAAAAGACTGATAATTTCAACCATATTAAAATTAAGAATTTCTGTTCATCAAAAGGCAACATAGCTGCTCTGCTCAGCCGTGGTGGAGAGGCAGCAGGGAGCTCAGAACTAATACAGTTCACGTACACACACACAAAAAAACCTCACAATAAAGTAAAAAGACACATACTGAAATATATCTGCAATCTATATAATCAACAAAAATTAGTAAGTAGACTATATAAAGAACTCTCATAAGTCAAAAACAAAAACACAAGCAACTCAATTTTAAGAAGGTCAAATGTTATGTGCTATGACAGATATTTAACAGAAAAGAAAAATTTGTATGGCTACTAAACATGTCAATGATGCTCGATCTCACTAGTAATCGGGAAAATACAAATCAAGACCCCAGTGAGATACCTACCAAAATGGCAAAGAAAGTCTGATAATACCACGTGTTGGCAAAAACGTGGCTCGGTGAGAATTTTTACATGCTGCTGGTAAGGAATTAATTGACACAAATACTAAGGAAAACAATTTGGCATTGTCTCATAAAGTTGAATACTGGCATACCCTATAAGCAGTAAGCCTACTGTACTAGATTTACCTAAGAGAAAATTTTTTTTTTTTTTTTTTTTAAATTTGACTGGTGGGCCGGCCCGTGGCTCACTCGGGAGAGTGCGGTGCTGATAACACCGAGGCCCCGGGTTCGGATCCCATATAGGGATGGCCGGTTCGCTCACTGGCTGAGCGTGGTGCTGACAACACCAAGTCAAGGGTTAAGATCCCCTTACCGGTCATCTTTAAAAAAAAAAAAGAGGTGTTTGGAGGCAGTGGGGCAAGTCAAGGGTTAAGATCCCCTTACCGGTCATCTTTTAAAAAAAAAAAAAGAGGTGTTTGGAGGCAGTGGGGCAAGTCAAGGGTTAAGATCCCCTTACCGGTCATCTTTTAAAAAAAAAAAAAGAGGTGTTTGGAGGCAGTGG
>NW_007728583.1:215317-249356 GCF_000696425.1 Galeopterus variegatus
AAAAAAAAAAAAAAGATGACTGGTAAGGGGATCTTAACCCTTGACTTGGTGTTGTCAGCACCACGCTCAGCCAGTGAGCGAACCGGCCATCCCTATATGGGATCCGAACCCGGGGCCTCGGTGTTATCAGCACCGCACTCTCCCGAGTGAGCCATGGGCCGGCCCCCAAGAGAAAATTTCAATAAAGCTTATCAGCATCCGTTTGTGCTAAGACATGATTGTTCATAAAACGATGCTCGCAGCAGCAAAACACTGGAAACAATCCAAATGTCCACTTAGAGAAGAATATGTATGTCACACAATGTAACATTATATATGTGTGAAAAAGAATAAGCTACAGCTATATGCAATAACATGGTAATATTAGAAAAATTATGCATGAAAAAACCCTATGATTCTATTTTTACGATACTCAAAAACAGAACTAATTATTGTTTTGGCATACATGTAGCTATATTTTTTAAGCAAGAGCATGATAAACACAACATTTAGGTCAATGGGTGCCTCTCCACAAGAGGCAGGGGCATGGGATGAGGAGAAATTCATAATTTGATGTTGATTTTTGCCAGGGTGCTAGTTCTTGGATTGTGTGGTGGGTTCATAGCATTCATATCATTTAAAAATAAAATAAAATAGACCAATAATGACACCATGTTGCAAACCAACAGTTACAATAATTCCAATCTTGTGTACGTGAGTTCCTATGCCACCCCCTACACACAGGCATAAAACTAAAAACAGCACACAAGACTGTCCCTTCCCTTTTTCCCATAGCCCTACCTGTGTTCGAGCATTGAGCAGCTGCTGGAAACTCTCAACCTCTTTGCTGTCATCTGCAGCCCGCTCCTAAGGGAAGACAAAAGGAAATGGCAATTTGGGGGAGAGCAGTCCCCTTCATTCCATGTTTACTATGCTTAGTCAAACACTGCGCCAGACTCCAAGAGTAAAACACTGAAAAAGACAGACATAATCTCTGCCCTCATAGAGCTAACAGAGCAGTGGGGAAAACTGAATTATCTGGGTAGGGAAACAGGGAGAAGGAGCATCTGTTACCATCAGCACTCCCAGCATCATGTCATAGTTATTGATCAGAAACACAAGCTGCTCCTTCCTTGAGGAGAATTCAGCTGCCACTCGGAGGACAAAATTCTCTACCTCCACCTGAAAAAGCCAAAAGGAAGAAGTGACATGAGAAAGCAAGGTCATCTGGACCCTCCTTATGCTCCTCCCACAGCAGAGCCTTGCTGCTGGGAAGTCTCTCCTGCCCTACCCTCACCTGTAGCTGTCCCAGCCGCTGCATCGTCCGTTCATTGGGAATTGTCTGATTGATGCTGACAAGAGCAGAGGAGAACTCTGCATATCGGCGTGTGATCTAGGAGAAAGAGAGTGGGAAGAAAAGGCACACCAAGCCCCTGACCCAACCAACACAACCTCCCAACTTCCATGGCCAACCAACCTACATGTGACTCCTGCCTCCAATCCCTCCTACCAACAGGGCCCGACTCACCATGAGTCTGACCACACTCCTCGACTGCCCCTCACATAGTATAGTACAGCCCTCGACACAACTGTGACCTTGGCCAACCTCCACAGTGAAGTTTAGAGCACTACCTTTCAAGGACCCCTTTGTTACCCTTGCTCTCACTCACATAGTGGGGCCGAGTATCCAGCCCCCCAAGGCGCTGAGGGTCAGTGTTTCGGACACTCTCGACATTCATCTCCAGGATCAGCTCAAACCGTGGCCACAGCAAGGCAAGCACCTGTTCCCAGTACCTGTGGGCTTAATCAGAATCAGAGGTCAGCTGGCAAAAAATGCTGGGGGTGGGGAGGTGTTTGGAGGCAGTGGGGCATCCTTCAGGTTCATGGTCAATGGCTGTTGGGGATGGGGTGTGAAAGGTGGGTCAGAAAGCAGCAGTACTGGGCCGAGCCCGTGGCACACTCGGGAGAGTGCGGCACTGGGAGCGCAGTGGCGCTCCTGCCGTGGGTTTGGATCCTATATAGGGATGGCCGGTACGATGCGCTCACTGGCTGGGCGCGGTGCGACCGGTCACAAAAAGGACAAAAAAAAAAAAAAAAAAAAAAAAAAAGCAGCAGTACTGCTTCCAAACATGATGAATGGAAATAAGGGTCAATGATATCAGCCAGTAGGAACCCAGGGGTCAGGGAGGAGTTGTGTAAGATCAAGTGTTCAAGGCCTGCAGGGCATTAAAGATCAGAATTCAGTGACCTGTCCAGGGCAGGAACATCCCTCTTTGCTGCAATGTTGCGGAATCGGAGAACAATGTGGATACAGAGAAAAACAGCAATGGCATCGTAGCAGTCAACTAAGTCAGCAGTACTGCTTCCAAACATGATGAATGGAAATAAGGGTCAATGATATCAGCCAGTAGGAACCCAGGGGTCAGGGAGGAGTTGTGTAAGATCAAGTGTTCAAGGCCTGCAGGGCATTAAAGATCAGAATTCAGTGACCTGTCCAGGGCAGGAACATCCCTCTTTGCTGCAATGTTGCGGAATCGGAGAACAATGTGGATACAGAGAAAAACAGCAATGGCATCGTAGCAGTCAACTAAGTAGGACTCCAGGTGTTTCTGTGATTTAGGGACAAGCAGAGGATTGGAAGAGAATGTTTGTTAGTTTGTCACTCCCAGCAGCTATGGACAAATGCATGTGTTTCTCTGAAGATGAGGCACGGGGCTGGAGAAACCTAAAAGGGAAATGTCCCTCCCTTTCTGCCCACTGCCACTCAGATGGTCCCGCTGTCTTGCTCACCAGGCTCCAAGATCAAAACCCTATCACAGCAGAATTCAGGGCTGAGCCTGGGTCAGGGGTTAGAGCACCAAGGTTCAGGGGCCCCTCAATTTTCAGGTACTATTGCCTGGGTGTGAATCAGCAGTAGGGGTAGTCTCAGGGACCCCAAGTTTTGAGGTTTTCATGGGGAGTCACACTGTGAGTACAGGCTTAGAGATTTCAGAATGAGGGGATCCTGGTTTCAGTACTACAGGGGTTGTGACCCCACAATGGTACTGATGAGGACTGAGGATAAAGGGGTTTGAGAACACAAGAAATAGTGATCTTACCAGGGTCATGTTGAGTGTACGGCCCATGACAGCATGGAATAGGTCATGCGCAGCTGGGCCAGACACAACAAAAAATTCACAGATGAAAAGATATTCACGGCAGGAATTGTCTAGGAGGGCATAGTGCTGGCTGCGGAAGAGGGCCTCAAATGGATACTATGAGGGAAGGGGTAAAGAAGAGAGACAGAAGGATGAACTCCAAAACTGACTCCCCATAGATATGGTTGGAAAAAATCAGCAAACTTGGGTAACAGAGCTCGGAAAAACTTTCCCATCCAACCTAAGTCCAGGCTGTGAAAGGGCATCCTGAATGGGTGCTGAAAAGGTGGCGGAACACAAGAGGCACCAGAGGAAGAGCCCACTACACTTGCTGTTGCAGCCACCTCAACACCTGCCTCATGACAGTCATTCCCCTCAGCCAACCTCTCCCCATGCATGCTCTTAGGTCAACGGTTCCCACTCCTTTTCCCATCACAGCAGGCTAGAGCGATCAGAGAAGGCTACTCTCAGTTCTAAGGGGATTTGATACAGGGGCCTGCAGGTTGGGAAGCTTTGCCCTGAGGTCTGGCCTTTCCTTTCTCTGTGCTTAGTCCCCTTCATGACTGTAACTTGTTCTTCCTCATACCCTCTGCTCTCCCCGCTGGGCTGTATGTGGCACCAGGATGGGCGCCTCAAGTTCAGTGGGGGAGATGACAGAGCCACGGGTGCCCAGGGTGAAGATGGTATTCCTGCTTCGGAGGGATGGCTTTGAGAAGAATCGTGAGAAAGGTCAGAGTCAGGGAAAACGATGAGACCACAACTGGGCCCAAAGACTTGTTATCTCCAGGGATCCCAAGAAGTCACTCATAGCCTAGACATCCCTCTTATCCATCCCACTTAACCTGACATCTGTGAGTGACTTCAGGGAATCTCTACAGGCCCTGAAATCACATGCAAAACTATATATCAAAATGATATGTGCATTTTCCTGGGGAGGGAGGCCACAGTCTTCATCACATTCTCAAAGGTTATGATCCCACAGAAAAAGGTAAGAAGCTGTGCCTTGGAGGCTGGAGCCAGAAGTCCTCCCACTCTCAAGGTCTGGCACAAGGGGTTCCCAGTTCTAGGATATCTTTCTTTGCTGTATCTTCCATGCCCATTAGATCATCTTTCTCAGCAACTTCCTCATACTAGAGAAAATAGAAAAGAGAACTGGTACCATCTCTTCCCACAGTGCAATAAAAATTTCCTGTCCCTCCTTACCCAGGGATGTCCCCTCTCCCAGTCCAAGTGCTCAGGAATGCCTCTCCCTCCTTGGCCTCACCTGCACCTTCATGAGTCGCCCCAGGTAAGAGCGGTAATAAGACAGATAGATCTTGCTCAGCGTCTCCACGTATTCATCCTTGATCTCCTTTGCTGTTGCTCGTTCGTTGCCCAGTAGGAACTGATAGAAGAACCTGGGGAAGGGGATCCAGGAACAAGTCAGTCTCCCTGTCTGCCCAAGAAACCAGACACCTACTTGGAGCTCTTCAAAAGATCAGAGGCCATCCCGTGCCCTTCCTTTGGGTGGTAACCTGTACTTCAGCAGGGCCGTCTGAGGGATCTGATAGTTGGTCATTGGTTTTCTGAAGGAATAAATCTTCTGGAGGATGAACTCTCTAATCTTCGTCACTGCCTAGATGTCGTGAACCAAACACAGGGCATGAAGCTGCAACCCTTTTACTGTATGGAAGGAAGTGGGGGAAGTGACAAATGCTAAACACAGGAGGAAAGGTGGAGAATACCTCTTTGGCACTTCTTAAGATTTTCAGAGAAACCCAGAGAGGCAAGAATTAGCTCTGCTGGGAAAAGGTAGGGTGAAGTTTTAGGGGACAGGCTATAATGACCTCTGCCAGGGAAATCCAGGGTATAAGTCTTGGGGAAGCCATTTCTAGTAGTCTCTGGGGTATCCACCCCCACCTTGACCCGGAGCCGGTCGAGCACTCCTCTGACATCTGCACAGGCAGCTGTGCCTCTAGCTTCCTGTTCTCTGACTGCTGCTGCCTTGGCATCCAGCTCCTGCAGCTGCTCCAGGAACCTGGACTCTGTCACAGGAGCCTCCAGAATTGCCCTGGGTAACAGGGAGGGGTGGGATGGGTTAGAAGGGAGACCCAGACATCCCTAAATCAGACCCAAACCTCACCCTTTATATCCAACCTCTGTCAACTCCACCTTCTTACACTCCACCGTATAGGTAGGATATATATATGAAGTTTTCTATTTCTGGACCTCTCCCTCCACATAAGCCTTGGACCCCCTCACTACACACCTGACCTTGGATCATTCCTAATCTTTGATGCCTAAAGCATGCATCAAGGTTAGAAATGGTTGTCAACCTACCACTAATTTCTGGAAGGGACCTGATGATGTGGAGCCAGGAGACCCATGTGGTAAATAGGGTAGGTCACCCCAGTCCATCTTCCTGCTGTGTACACTGTGACCCTTAAAACGACTGACTCACGTAACCAGAGCAGAGGGCACCACCAGACCATCAACCAGCTCCCCAAGTTTCCCCCGAACAGCCTGGCGGTTTCGAAGTCGAATATTCATGGCTCCTGACTGTTCCTGCAGTATCCGGATCTCAGAGCTGATGGAGCTGAGGTCACTCTGAAAAGCTCCCAACATCTGCTCCATGCGCTGGGGGGAGGGTAGAAGATGTTGCTGGAGTGTCACAAGGTTGACAGGGGACAAGTGGGCCAGCTAAGTCTCTTGGTGAACTTGCCAGTATCTACCAGCTCCTGAGGGTGGCAGATGAGGAGGTACCCCAAAGATCGCCAGGAAATAACATGAGTTATGACAGTAACAACAAAACAGGCTGCTGAGGTCATCCTGAAAGTGACCCTGACCTGTCCCCACATGAGGTTGATGACCTAAAGAATGGCACCAGAGGTCATGATCTGTTTCAAGAGTTATTTGGGGACACAGGTCATGGTTACTAACCTCCAGGACAGCATCACAGGCTGTGATCTGGTTGTGCAGAGATGCTATATTCTCACTCTCTTGAATATCTAACTCACAAAAAGTTAAGGGGCCTCAAGATGAAAACGGAAATCCTTAGACCTGAAGAACCTCTCCAATTTCTCCCCGAAGTGACAGAAACCTCAAAGAAACGTCAGCCCCAGCTGGGGTGTCTGCACCACACCCCACAAAAACCCTTCCGTCTGCTGGAGGATACAATCACGAATGGATTTCTGCTCAATCTGCTGTAGCTCCAGCTCAACCTGCTTTGAATAGTGACGGAGATCCACACCCTGAGAGAACATAAAGATGACACGTTAGGAGGAAGTCACAGTGAAGGGACACTGGAAAAGAATCAGTGAAAGGCTAAAGGGTAAGAGACCAGGGTGATATTACAAGAGACTGCTTTTTTTTTTCCCTTAGGGAGGAGGGTGGGCGGAGGGGCAGATGAGTACAGTGGAAAGCCTCACCGTTTTAAGCGCTTCCTTTACTAACTCGTCCTCCAGATTTGCCTGAATATGAACTGAAAATAGAAGTTTATCATAAGGGTCCAGCTCCACAGCTCCCTTTCCTCACATTGAGCATCTGCACACCAGTCTCTGCCTTATTCCTTCCAGACCCCATGCCTCTCAGATCACAGGTACTCTGCACCCACACCGCGCCTTCACTTACCATCCACTTCATCCAGGATGAATTCATCAGAGGTGATATCCAACTCCCCAAGTTGCAGTGGCTCTTGGAGCCCAGGACCACCCCCCTGGAGAGATACAAGGAGGGAGGGGAAGAACAAAATATAATTGGATACCCCCAATCCTTCAAGTGAGGGTGGGGGAGTTTTACTGGGGAGTCATAGGCACTGAGTCAAAATATTCTAAGAGTTTCACACTGTACACAGTCCACAACTTCGGGCTGATGGGTAGGGAATATGACAAGGAGTCAGGCAATCCATAAAGACGGTGGAGGTGTCCAAATGAGGAAATTAAGAATTGAGGGGGACAGAGCAGAACTTGAAGTTGAATGTAGGACCCTCGGACTCCTGCTATCTCAGGTGTTCTATCACTACACCTCTGAGGGACCCCAGACTTACTAAAAATGTCAGCTAACACATAATGTTTTCTTACATGCCTGGTGCCATCTTCCACATAGTCATTCATCTAATCCTAACGACAAACTATAAGGTAGGTCTTATTACCTTCAACTTATAGGTGTGGAAAGCGATGGCACAGAGAAGCTGGTTAACTTGCCCAAGGACACAAAGCGTGTAAGTGTCAGAGCTGGAATTAGAACCTAGGCGGTGTGGCTCAGAAGCCATGTTCTTAACCTTTACATTGCATTGTTCAACCGAAAATGTTGGGTGGGGGGCGGGGGGGGTTGAAATTTTGCCCCCGGAACCTGACTTTCAGCCATTCTAGTCCCCGCTCAGGCTCAGGTCAGATCCCAGGGAAGGGGATGGGGAGCCCAACAGATAGCATCACCAGTAGCAACCGAGCTCCCACTCTTATGTCTAAACCCAGCCCAGGCCTTTCTGACGCGAGAACGACCGAACAAGACTACCGAGAAGAAATAGCCCCGCGCTCTCACCAGGGGGCCCTCCTCCTCCTCGATATCTGAGGCCCCAGCCCGCAACACCAGCTCCCGGGCGGCGGCCGCCATGGTCGCAGCGGCGGCCATTCCCCGCAGCCTCACTTCCGGCAGCTGTCAGTCCTGGCGAGTCTTTCCTGGAGTGGAACTACAAGTACCAGCGTGTCTTGCACATTGCAAAATTGATTCCAGATATTTTAGTTAAATTGTTTGACTATACCCTTCCCTTTTCGGTTCTAACCACTCCACCCCAGTGCAAATAAGAATGTGGACAAGCACAATCTCGCCCCGGAACCTTCGCTGCTCTTGCACCCTTGAATTTTACGGACTGTAAAGAAAGACCGCACCGGAAGTTGTGACACCCAAGCCAGACTCAAGTCGACTCTCTCCGCGCTGAAGCAGTTTCCGGAAGCTCTTCTCCTAGATTACCCCGCCTCTTCCGCCTGGAAGCGATATAAGACTATTGCGTCACTTCCGCTCTCTCTTCCACAGGAGGCCTGCACGTTGGCCTTGTTTTTGCAGCAATGGTAAGACTGGAGCCCGTGCCGGTATCCGGCGACATCGGAACCGGGGCTGGGAAGATCGGCTGTCAAGGTGCCGAGAGCGCCCCATCCTGGGGGCCTGCAACTTTCTGCATGGAGACTTGGATCCCGCCTCTGGGAAGGGATAACCAAAGACTTCCAGTTCCGAGGAAGGGTCACTCTCCGGGCGTCCGAAAGCTGCCGAAGGCTTGGGCGTTTGTGGAGACCTCAGGCCTCCGCCACGCAGAGTGTACCTTTGGGAACGGGGAGAAAGACCTGCCTCCTCTTTCCAGTGGTTGCATTTTCCCGAGCTTGAACGTTACATGTTCCTTCTCTCTGCAGTACTGAGGAGTTTGAGTTTGTCGTTATGGGAAAATCTAAGGGGTGGGATGGGCGGTCGTTGCTCTCTCTGTGACAAGCTTAACGTTCCTGTTTGAGGTTGTTTGTTCACCTTAGCGACCTTACGGTTTGATGATAGTTCATGGTGTCTTATTTTTTCTCCATACTCTTTCAATCAGTCTCTAGTGATCCCTGAGAAGTTCCAGCACATTTTGCGAGTACTCAACACCAACATCGATGGGCGGCGGAAAATAGCATTTGCCATCACTGCTATTAAGGTAATGTAGGGTAAGGAAAATGCAAATGAAACTTGGGTGGTTAAAACCTATGATTTAAAATAGACAAGGTTGGGGCAACAAGTTGCATCCAGATCACCTCTGCTGCTGAGCTAAGAAAAGTCAAAGGGTTAAGGGGATTAGTTATTCCCTTAACCCTTACCATGTTTACCACAAGAAGTAAGTAGTAAAAACCAGAAACTGTCCTAAGGTCAAGCCAAAACATCTCACTTGGGGAGGTGGGGAGTGGGTATGGTTGCCTACCTGAATTCACTAAAATTCTCCTGGATCATCAGCTTGTGAGATCCCTTCTAGATGGGGTTTCTTCCAACTCCACCCCCTTCCTCTCTCAGTGCATCATAACGGTAACCATTCCTGTGAAATTTATATACCCTGAAAATTGTATAACTATTGTACATCTTGAGGGATGAGTAAAAAATGCCAACAGATTCTGAGTGAAGAAACCTATAGTTGGGGGTTGGAGGGGTGTGAGCAGGACATTGACTTAGATGCCAAAGGTGAAATTCAGTGCTTCCTTTCAGTTGAAGTGGGAACCAGTACATGTCTGGCTTGTTGCAAGAATTGGTGAATGCATTCTCTTTATGAAGCTAATGAACTGGCATTAACAGATAGGGGCATAATTGTTTTCTTTTAATCAAAACAATTAGTTGTGGAAATAGCTAATGTCCTTCTTGCCTACCAGTATATACATTATATAGGGGCAGGGCTAGGCCTGTCTTGCTCACAATCTCCAGCTTCTGGTACATGGTAGGCAGTCATACTAGGGATACTGTTGCTGGTTTTGAGGGATTTAAAGAAAACTGATAAAATTTCATACCGGGATAAAATTAAGGGAGTCTGCTTAGCTGGAGGGATGCTCAAATAGACTTAAAGATGGGTCTGTATTTATCAAAAGATAAGTTATATTAAACAGTTATTCCTAGCTTTGATTAATGAGGTTTATCATGTTCCCTTGATTTTTCATTCTGTACTGCAGGGAGCACAGCTCTCATTTGTTCTTAAATGGTATAGAAGAAGATTGCTTTCTTCTGTTAGACAGTCTTTCTGTGAAACTAGTAAAATTCAGTACCTATTTCAGAAAGTTGTGCTATGAAGCTTAAGTGAGATAGTGAATGTAAAAGATGAGTATGGTTAATAGGATGCTTCTGCTAAACCTGACCTCTCTGCTTCTCAAATTGGCAGTGTTTGTAATTACTTTGGGTTTCCTTTGTAGTCAACTTACAACTCATGAAAAAACAGCTTAACTGAGGCATCTTCAGGTGGTTTGTGAGAGTCTGATAATAGAAGCTTTTTGGGAAGAATGGAAGTTTACACAGGCAGGGGGGTGTTTATTGAGAGGTAATGTTTGTAGATGCTGTGAAATTATTCTATGCCATCCTCATTGTTTCCACTTGTTTATTGCTGAGTATTCTTTAAGGTTGGTCTTCTGCTCTTCCTCTAAATCAGGGTGATAACTGCAGTTTATGGGTTACTTGGAAACGTGGAGGAGGAGGGAGCTGGAGCTGGTCACAATGCCTGGGAGGTATCCACTGGCCTTGTTAACAAGGAAGTCTTGTCCTGCCAAAATGCCAGTGCCCTCATGAGTAACACAGCAATGCCAAGTTGGTGTCAGCTCTTCTGTTGTATAGTCCAGGTCTTTCAACTACAAAGATGAGAGTGAAACATTCACATCTGTACATATTTAAGTTAAATTTGAGAGAGACTTAGACCCTGTTCTTCTGAATCAACCTGATAATTTGATCCTAGGTCACTTTCTTACAGAGAGGAAGTACCATCTGTTTTAGTTTACTAGGGCTACTGTAATAAGTTAAAGCTGGCTTAAAACAACAGAAATTTATTCTCTCAGCTCTGGAGGCCAAAAATCAGGAGTCAGCAGAACCATGATCCCTCTGAAGGCTCTAAGAATCCTGCCTTACCTCTTCCTGTCTGCTGATGATTGTCAGTGATCCTTGGCTTTTAGCTGCATTGCTCCAGTCTCTGTCTCTGTCATCATGTGGCCTTCTTCCTTCTGTGTTTCTGTGTCCTCTCTTAACAAGGTCACCAGTTATTGGATTTAGGGCCCACCCTAATCCAACATAACCTCATTTTACCTAATTGTTTCTGTAAAGGTAAGGTTACATTGTGAGGTTTCAGGTGGACATAATGGGGGGCAGGTGGCTGTATTTAACCCAGCACATATGTCATCCTTCACTATCCAAACGAGTTTGGTTCATGTGTTCAGATGGCAAGAGGTGCCAGCACTGGTGCTGATATGCCACCACCAATGTAAGTTTGCTTCCTAGATACTGGTCATCTCTGGGAACTGATAAAATCAAGTTTGTCATTTTGGAAGATTTTGATCGTGAAGATACTGTGACTTGCCCAAAGAATTGTGACCCTTAGAGACTGAGCACAAAGGACAGTCCTATACCTTGACCAACCTCGTTAACTTGCAAGACCCAGGTTTTGCTGCATCAGCTTGGAAAGACAAGCCCTTTGTTCTCCACAATGTAGAAATCAAAAGGCACTTACTGACAACTATAGTTGATAGACAGTGAGAAAAAAGATCCTGCTTTTAAGGGGTTACTATCTATCCCAAGTTCTGTTTTTGATCTAGCCCTGCCCATAAACAAAGTTTCTTTCTCCTTTCTACTTAATGGTTAGGCTTTATATCTGCAAAGGTGGGTAAGGGAAGGGTGATCTGGGAAATTGTAAAGCACTAGATTATTGCAGGACCTACCTTTATGGGCTTTTTGAATAATGTGCTATAAGGGAAACCAAAAAAACATATTCAAGCCTGGTTCCAAAACCTCTCCTCAGGGTGTGGGGCGAAGATATGCTCATGTGGTGTTGAGGAAAGCAGATATTGACCTCACCAAGAGGGCAGGAGAGCTCACTGAGGATGAGGTGAGGACAAGAAAAGGGGTGGGGGTTGGGCCTACCTTTGAAAGGGGATTATTTAGATCTGACCTTGTTCTGCGTGCCAGGTGGAACGTGTGATTACCATTATGCAGAATCCACGCCAGTACAAGATCCCAGACTGGTTCTTGAACAGACAGAAGGATGTAAAGGATGGAAAATACAGTCAGGTGCGTATTGAGATGGGAGGGATTGGAGAAAAGGAGGTGGGAAGGCTCGAATTAGAAATGGGTATAGGAGGTCGGGGAGTAAAATAAATGTGCCTCACCTTCTCCTCTGAATGCAGGTCCTGGCCAATGGGCTGGACAACAAGCTCCGTGAAGATCTGGAGCGACTGAAGAAGATTCGGGCCCATAGAGGGCTGCGCCACTTTTGGGGGTGAGTAGGGGGCAGTTTCATCTCCCTACCTGCCCCTAGACACCCAGTGTTTTTCCTCAAGCTCAATCTTCCTCGTTGCAAAACTTCATGCTGTGTATGACCTGTGACCCTTCTCTTTTCACCTGCAGCCTTCGTGTCCGAGGCCAGCACACCAAGACCACTGGTCGTCGTGGCCGTACCGTGGGTGTGTCTAAGAAGAAATAATCTGTAGGCCTTGTCTGTTAATAAATAGTTCCTATACCTATGGTTTCCTTCTTTGTGGTTCTCTCCTTCGGGTGATACTGATGCTGGGCCCCGTTGGTCATTTCTCCCTTTCCACTTACCTGGGGGTTTCCCCACTCACCTGCCCGAACTGCCATTGGATCTTAGCAATGGTGATGCCACTTCTCCCACCTGAAGTAACTCTCTATGTAGCTAGTGATGTCCCACCCTGGAAAGTATGTACTGGTATGAGGGAGCAGCAACATTCACAGGCTTGAGGGGGAGCCCAGACCTGTTTTAAGACAACCAAGTCCCCTTGTGTTGGTGTTTGGAGCAGTTGTGGAGTGTGCGGGTAGCTGAGCTTAGCCAGTCGCATCTCAGGTGGGTTATTTGCAGGTCTTGACCACCCTAGGTTTCTAAAAGATGGGGTCCGGTATGTAGTCCAAAATCGGAAAATTGGTTGTGGGCTGGTGCATATAAAATTAGCTACGGGGGCAAAAACAGGCACGGACTTAGGTGACCCGGAAGGGCTGGGCTCCCGGCAGAGAGGTGAAGCGTGTGGGGGGGGGGGTCAGGGGGGGGAGCAGGAGGACAAAGCGGTCCGATTGCATTTCACACGGCCCCGCTCCCTCCCGCTCGGATTCTGCCGCGCTGCTCAGACGCCGCTTCCGGCGGGGATGATGTGAACGCGCAGCGCGGAAGCGGGCTGGAGGGAGGCGGGGGAGGGGCCGTTGGCATAGCAATCGGCCAGCCATGGAGCCAATACTGGAGGCGGGCTCGCGAAGACAAGGTAACCATCCTGGCAGCTCCAGCAGTGGTCCCAGCCTGCGCCGCCTCCCCTCTCCGCCCAAGGTGCGCTGGTACTGGCCGCGTGCTCCACCCACCCCATCCCAGGTGTGGCCGGTTAGGGGCCCTCCCTTGACCCGCACCCGGGCGATCTCCGCGCTCCATCCTCTAACCGCCCTCCTCTCCCTCCAGATCCCTTGACTGCCACACCATGCCCCTCAGCCTCTTCCGACGCCTTCTTCTTGCCACTCTCCTGGTGGCGATCGTCTGGACCCTCTTTGGGCCCTCGGGGATAGGGGAGGAGCTGCTGAGCCTCTCGCTAACCTCCCTGCTTCCGGTCCCAGCCTCGCCAGGGCCGCCCCTGGCCCTGCCCCGCCTCTTGATCCCGAACCATGAGGCCTGCGGTGGTCCCGGCGCCCCTCCCTTCCTGCTAATCCTGGTGTGCACGGCCCCAGAGAATCTGAACCAGAGAAACGCCATTCGGGCCTCGTGGGGCGGACTGCGCGAGGCGCGGGGGCTCAGGGTACAGACGCTTTTCCTGTTGGGAGAGCCCAAGGAGCAGCACCCTTCCTGGGGCCCCCACAGCAACGAACTGGCCAGGGAGTCAGCGGCCCAGGGGGACATCTTGCAGGCGGCCTTCCAGGACTCCTACCGCAACCTCACTCTCAAGACCCTCAGCGGGCTGAACTGGGCCAACAAACACTGCCCCATGGCCCGCTACATCCTCAAGACAGACGACGATGTGTATGTCAACGTCCCTGAACTGGTATCAGAGCTGGTCCTTCGAGGAGGCCGTTGGGAGCAATGGGAAAGGGTCATGGAGCCCCAAAAAGAGGCTGCGATTGGAGATGAAAAGCCAGGAGGCCAGGCCTTAGGGGGAGAGGCAGTGCCTCTTCTGTACCTGGGCCGTGTGCACTGGCGAGTGAACCCCTCTCGGACACCAGGGGGCCGGCACTGTGTATCAGAGGAGCAGTGGCCTCACACCTGGGGCCCCTTCCCACCCTACGCCTCGGGCACAGGGTATGTGCTGTCAGCTTCAGCTGTGCAGCTCATTCTGAAGGTGGCTAGCCGGGCACCCCCTCTGCCATTGGAGGATGTCTTTGTGGGGGTAAGTGCCAGACGAGGAGGCCTTGCCCCAACCCACTGTGTCAAGCTGGCTGGCGCCACTCACTACCCCCTGGACCGGTGCTGCTATGGGAAATTCCTGCTGACATCCCACAAGTTGGACCCCTGGAAAATGCAAGAAGCCTGGAGGCTGGTGGGTGGCTCTGATGGGGAAAGGACTGCGCCCTTCTGCTCCTGGCTCCAGGGTATACTGGGCATCCTGCGGTGTCGAGTAATAGCCTGGCTTCATAGCTGAGAGTTCCTGGGGCAACAGGAGAGGACTGAGGAGCTGAGGGTCCAACCAGCACCCCCAGGACCTTCTCTCTCCCAGGCCTAAGGCAGAGGCCCTAGCTGGCTGCAGCTATCTATGAGCTAGTTTCCTCATATCAGACCCTCAGTCTCATCAAAGACCAGGGATATAGGAGACACCTAAGAGCCTGGCCTGCCAGCCCCAAGGATGGTCATCAGGAAGAAATAAAAATGCTGGGATTGTTCTCTCCAGCCAGGGCAGAAGAGGGGCATGAGCTCCTCAATAAACTTGTCTCTCCACCTCTTCGAGTGCAGTGTGGTCTTCACCAGGGCTCTCGGAATACAAACCCAGAGAGCCCAGAGGCTGCCAGACCCTGTTGGATGGGAAGGACATCTCCAGGGACGTGGAGAGAGAGGACAGCCTCCCTGAGAAGGAATGCCCCCAAAAGGCAAGGCTAAGGCGACAGCAACCATGGGATATGGGGTTGGGACAGGCAGCACACTACCTCTGGTCCTACAGTAGCCCCATACTGGGCAAGGAAGAGGGGGACAGGTCCACAGGATGATCCAGACACATTATCCAAAAAATTGCCTTCCTTTTTAATACCAACCCACCCCAGCAGCCAGCTTTCCACCACTAGTTGGGGAGGAGGCCACATTGCCCCCCGTCATTCCAGGGAACAGTCATTTCCCTACAGGTGATTCTGGGGAGAGACTGTTGTTCCCAGGCCATCCTGGAGCCTGGCTCAGTGCACAAATCTGTCCAGGGCAGATGGCCAGGTGCCCATGGGCTTGGCCTTCTCTTGCTTATGCTGCTGCTGCTCCTGAAGGCTCTGCCGGACCTTGTCCTGGGAGGCAAGGGGAGGACACAGGGGCAAGGTGAGAATTGGCAGGCTGGCAAGGCCAGAGGCACAAGAAGGAGGGTGTAACCTGTGGGGCCCTAGGTGTGAGGCACTCATTTACCCTGTGCTCCTTGTCCATGACCTTCCTCTTCCTCTTCACCAGGTTTGCCGTAGAGCTGCGGCCCTTCTGCTTTGGCTTTGGCTGGAAGGGGGCCTTGGCCTCGGGGTCATAGCCCTGACAGAGGGGACAGGAATGAAAACTTTAACAGCCTCAGAGTCAGGGAACTGGCAGCACCCACCTGCTGTGCCATACTTCTGGGGACAGGCCCATGGAGGGGAGAAGAGGTGGGGGTGAGGAAGGGCCTGGGCGCTCAGGGCCTGCTCCATACCAGCCTCTCTATCCGCTCCTTCTTTTGCTGCTCCAAAGAGATGATGTCAACCTCCGCCAGGGCTCGTGGGTCTAGACAAATGAGCTCTGCAGGTACCTGAGGATATGTATCATAGAGGGACAGGAATGGGTAACAAGCCACAGGAGGGTGGCACCAAAGAGACAGAAGCCAGGGAGGTTGCTGAACCCCACTCTTCCTAGGACCCCCAGGATGACAGCACTGCCCCAAACCACACACAGACAACCTCTCCAGCAGAGGGAGCTCACCTTCTCCAGCAGAGCTTTCACCTCCCACTCCTGGCGCTGCTTCCGGCTTCTGTAAGGGTTACTCTCCAGGCCATCGAAGTTGGGCTCAGCAGCCCCTGGAGGGAGGGAAGAGCATGGAGCCATAAGCAAGAACCCAGTCCAACATCTCCAGCACTACCAAGCCCCTTGCTCTTGGCTGTCTTAGGCCCATCCAGAGTTCATTCACCTCGAGCCCCATGCCCTGTCCCACTCACCAGGGACCAGCATGCTGGTGATGCCTCCACTGTGCCCCACCCCCAACACATCTTCAAAGGGGCAGAACTGAAGGCCATGCACGTGGCCAGAAAGCCGATGGGTGAGGTAGGGCTTCTCCAGGGAGGGTGGGCTGGCCTTGCCCTGCCCTGCCCATATGTTGACGACATCACCCATTCCCACAACCAGGAGTCCCCGCTGGGAGAAGGATAGGTGCCCTGCTCCCTGGGGCAGAGTCCGAGCGCTCAGAGGCTCGAACGTCCCTCGCAAGTCAAAGATCTTCAGCTGGTGGTCCAGGCCAGATGTGGCCATGTACCTGGTGGGGGAAAGGGAATCAATTAATCTGTCAGCATGAGTTCACTAAGCAAGCCTGTGCTCAGACTCCAGGCATCAAGTCTGGATGGGGGGAAAAAAATAAAAATAATCACTACCATCCCACTAAACATTCCACAGGTATGACTAAGTTAAGCCTCACACAACTCAGTACTATTTTTATTTCTCTTTTACAGATGAGGAAACCGAAACTCAGAGAAAGGAAATGTGTTAGTGAATGATTGAACTAGGACTCAAGTCAGGCCTGTTTCTTTAGTGTCTGCCCTCTCACCTACCATCACCATACTCCCCTCTCAAGACACTTGAATCAAGGGAAGAACACACACAACAGTGTACCTAATTCTTATGTTCCACTGCACGGACAGGCAAACAAAGCAGCTCACAAAGGGAAAGAGCATGTGCAGTGGGCAAGGAAGGCTTAATGGGAAAGGTGGGATTTGAGCCATTCTAGATAATTCTCAAGAAAGCACAAGAAACATACAGCAGGTAGAGATGCATTAACACCAGAGTGTGGAGACAGTGAGACGGAAGCAGAGGTTTGTTCTGAGGGCTGGTGAGAAATATGGTGAAGAAAATCAGGTGGACATAAATAGTACGGTTTTCTATTTTTGTGGCTGGCTGGTAAGGGGATCCGAACCCTTCACGTTTGTGTTATCGCACCGCGCTCTAACCAACTGAGCTATCCAGTCAGCTCTGTAGGGCTTCTTTAAAGTCAGACTTTAAACTCAGCTCATTATCATAACAATGCTTTCTGGCAATGAAAAATCACAAATTGAAGACTGTACAGACTTGAGAAAACCTACTTAGAAAGTAGTGAAGTACAGTGGTTCCCCTTTATCTGTGGGCGATATGCTCCAAGGCCCCCAGTCAATGCCAGAAACCACAGACAATACCAAACCCAATTGCTATCTTTTTTTGTTTTTCTTTTTGTTTTGTTTCAGTGGCTGGCTGGTACTAGGATACGACCAATTGCTATTGATCAGAACACATTTCTGTTCGTGTCTTCCACCCACAAACCTAATGTCTTTTCCATCTTAACTAAGCACTTATCACATACTGTGGCTGCAGCTTTTGTAGTTTGAGGTGCGGCAGCAAAACTAGCACAAGTTTTTCCTTCACAATTTCACAAAAAATTCGTTCTTACTGTAGATCTTAGTAACCTCAGCATACGACTTTTTTTTCTTTCCTTATTAAGTTGAAAACTTTCACCTTTTCACTTAAAGGAAGCACTTTACAGCTTCTCTTTAGCATATCCAAATTGCCAGCATCACTACTCTTGCATTTTGGAACCATTATTAAGTCAAATAAGGGCAACTTAAACACAAGTACCATGATACCTTGAGAGTCAATCTGATAACCAAGATGGTTACTAAGTGACAACGGGCAGGTGGCATATACAGCTGGACAAAGGGATGATTCACATCCCAGGCTGGCCAAAGCAGGACTACATGAGATTTCATGACACTACTCAGAACAGTGTGCAATTTTAAACCTATAAACTATTTCTGGAATTTTCCATTTAATATTTTTGGAAGGCAGTTTACTGCAGGTAACTGAAACCACAGAGAGCAAAACAGCAAATGGGGGGGGGGGACTACAGTAATGCACTAGAAGACCCTGCCCTGTCTCTCTCTTTGCTTTCAGGAAGGGCAAGGTTGGTGACCAAGTCCTCTCAAGGATCATGCACTGCATAAGGTGTTTAGTTTCAGATTCTGGAGTTTATCTCTGTTCAAGTTGTTCATAAAAGAGAGGGACCAACCAGCCAGGCGATATATATTTGCCAAGGGGCCAGGCTGGCACAGACATGGAATAAAAAGGATGGAACCAAATCACTTGTACACAAAGATACATATTTGCCAAAGGGCCAAGGATGGTCTTTTTTGCTTTGGCTGTGAACTCAGGAGGGGACTGAAGAGTTCCTATGAGCAGAGACTCATCCTGTGATGGAGCCCAGTAGATGCTCAGCTGGGTACTTCTGACAAGACATCATCATTAGGGCCCCAACTCCATCAGAGAAGAAGGCCATCAGTACAAACCAGGAATGACTGAGGGCTCCTGGGACACAGGGTCACTCCTTTCGGTGAACTGACAAGGGCACATGCTGGCTGCTCTCCCCCTGACAAATCCATCTATGGGATCCCCTGGGTAAATACCAGCCCAGCAACCAGGTGGGAGTCCAGGCCACACTACCATACTACTACATTTGCAAGAAGCAGTTCAGCTTTGAGAAGCTAATCCAATCTAAGGCTAATGCAGACTTCCAGAAAACCCCCTGAGAAAGATGGTCAGCTTCATCTCTGGAGCTCCCATGGCCTGTCTGAGGAGCTCTTGAGGAGGTCCAGAGATCAGCAGGGATGTGCCTGAGAACAAGGACCAGAACTGTTCCACATTGAGGTGTTGACTAAACCCCAGGCCTCAGTGAACTAAAAAGCCTTAGGCACAGGAGCAGCTGAGACCCAGGCAGCCCAAGAAGGCAAACTACAGCTTAGGCCCAGTGGCCCACAGAAGGCAAAAAGCCTCAGGCACGCCTCCCCACTGTCCTAGAGCCAGGCTGGCACAGACATGGAGTAAAAAGGATGGAACCAAATCACTTGTCCACAAAGATACAACTATGGAAGGCCAAGGGGTCCAAGCATTCCTAAGCCTTTCATAAGTTGGTGGCCACTGGACTTTTCCTTTTCCTATGCATTTGCTTATTGATTTTCTTTAAGACAACTTGTAAATAAACTTAGGTAGTTTAGACTTATTATAGGAGATTCCTGAGCAGCAGTGTAAAGGAGAAAAGCAACTTGTGGGAAAGATTATTTTGACAACACCACCCAGGACATGTCAGGAAGATCTGGAGGCTGGAAACAGGCTGTATCGCTAGTGTCTATTGGACAAAGATGGAGAGAAACAGAGCTGGGAGGGACCCCTGAGGAAAAGCAGTCAGGACTTCATAGGTGGTCATGAGTAGTAATGAGGCAATGCCACCAAAGAAAGTATCAGGGCCAGGGGACCCAGAAAACACTCAGTAAACAGAACTTTTGATCCCCATTATTACTGATGGCTGAAGAACATGGGAGCTATGCAGCTAGCTGGAGGAGTCAAAGATGTCAAAATCTGAGTGACAGGAAAATTCGGAGTGAATAGGAACAGACAAGGAAGAACTCTGGGAGTGGTAACCTATCCAGGGATGATAGAAGACAGCTGAGTAGAAACCAAATGCACCACCGGGCCAATCATTCCGTAAACTACGGCCACCTCCGTTTGTACATAAAGTGTAACTGGACCACCACACCAGGGTAGGCTCAATGTTCATCCTTATATCCCCAGAACCTCTCAGCATAGAGCCCAGCCCACAGCAGTTGCCCAGTGAATGCCTGGCAGGTGAAAGGAATTAGAGGAAAATACAAATCAGACAGAACAGCCTTGGGAAAAAAAGATTATCTTTAATGAGGACGATGATGAGTGCAGCACTCCATCTTTGCTAGGCACTGTGCTAAACTTTCCATAAACCTTAGCTCATTCTAATGTAAGGGGTTTACACCAATGCCTGGCAAACTAACACCCATGAGCCAAATCTGGCCCACCATCTACTTCTATACAGCCCACCAGCTGAGAATGGTTTTTACATTTTTAAATGGTTGAAAAAAAAAAGAATATTTTGAGACTTGTGAAAAGTAAATGAAATTATTATTTCAGTGTCCACAAATAAAGTTTTACTGGAACATACCAAAGTAGATTCCTTTTTTTAATTAAAAAATTTTAATTTAAAAGTAAAGCATTTAAGCATTCATTTACTTATGCTGTGGCTACTTTCACTCTATATCAGTCAAATAGTCACGATAGAAACTGTGCATGGATCTTATCAATTTGCACTGCCGCTTGGCACACTACAAGCCACAGTAACACAGTTATAACTTGACAGCATTTTGAGCACCTCACACAACACCTATCTCATCACCTATCTGTGTGAAAAGATGTTCTCAAAGATGAAATACATAAAATCTCTCTACAGATCATCATTAACAGATGAACATTCGCAATCAAGTTTGATGATTTGGAACACTAACTTTGAACCTCAACTAGGCAAAATGTTATCCCCCCAAAAAGGAACTCAGTGCTGGCCAGTTAGCTCAGGTGGTTAGAGCACGGTGTTGTAACACCAAGGTCAAGGGTTCAGATCCCCATATGGGCCAGCAGCCAAAAAAATTTTTTTTAATTAAAAAAAAAAGGAATCCAATTCTTGCCGTTAGTACACCTATATTACAAGGATAGCATATTCAATTTCTATACTTTCAATTTAATCCCTTAAAAATTTGTTTTCTCATTATTTAAGTACCTATACAATACCCTTGATTTTGCCTCCTGGCCAGCATAACCTATAATTTTTTTTTTGGGGGGGGGGCTGCTGGCTGATATGGGGATCTGAACCCTTGACCTTGGTGTCGTCAACACTGAGCTAACCAGCCAGACCTATATTTTCTTTCTGGCTCTTCACAGAAAAAGTTTGCTGACCCCTGATCTAGAACACTCATATCCCCACTCGCAGGGTGAGGAAACTGTGGCACACGGAGGTTATGGCTGGTCAGTGTTAACAGCAGGATTTAAACCCAGGCAGCCTGGCTGCAGTCTGTACTCCCGAAGGCAGACTGCCTTCCATACCTTTCTGCCCAGCTGTGACCCCAACACATCATCCCCAAGCAACTGACTTACGTGCCTGTAGAATCCACTGTCACAGCCCGGACCCCACCACGGTGACAGAGAATTTTTGCCAGTGGCTCCTTCATGGCAGGACTCCATAAAGACACAGTACCTGCAAATAAGAGAAGAACTAAAGTTACTAATACTATCCTAACCCTGAGGTTGTTGAGCCTGGGATTAGATGGTGATGGAGTTTAAATGTGTTGTCCCCTCCAAAACTCTTGTGGAAATTTGATCTCCAATGTGGCAGTGTTGGAAACTGACTGAGTCATGGGGGCAGATCCCTTATGAATGGATTAATGCTCTCCCTGGGGGAAAGTAATGCTTCCCCTGGGGTGGAAGTAATGAGTGAGTTCTAGCTCTATTAGTTCCTGTGAGAGCTCGTTGCTGAAAAAGACCCTGGCACCTCCTCTCTCTCTTGCTTCCTCTCGCCATGTGATCTGCTTGTACCCGCCAGCTCCCTGCCACTTTCCACCACGAGTAGAAGCAGCCTGAGGCCCGTGCCAGATGCAGCTGTCCCAGAATCGTAAGCCAAATAAACCTCTTTCCTTTATAAATTATCCAGTCGCAGGTATTTCTGTTATAGCAACACAAAATTGACTAAAACAGATGGGGACTTGGGCCGGCCCGGTGACGCACTGCTACAGTGCGCCGCTTGGGAAGCGTGGCGGCGCTCCCGCCGCGGGTTCGGCTCCCACATACAGACCGGTTCCCGCTCACTGGCTGCGCGCGGTGCGGGCGCAACACCGAGGGTTGCGATCCCGTTGCCATCCCCGGTGCGGGCGTGACACCGAGGGTTGCGATCCCGTTACCGGTCAGTATAAAAGACAAAAAGGAAAAAAAAATGTATTATTGTTTTATGGGTAATTGAAGAGTTTGGCTAAGACAGTGGACTCTGAGAGCACATCCTAAAAATAAACAGAAAATTCTTGGCCAGACCGTGCCAAGCACTTTCCTTGTATTATCTCACCAACTCCTCACAGCAACCCCAAGAGATATGGTGCATCAGTATCCCCCATTTTCATAGGTAGGGAACTGAGGCTCAGAAAGGTTGAGCACTTACATGGAGTCACACAGCCCCTTGCTAGGGGAAGGGAGCCAAACAGATGGGGACTCAAGACCAAGAGGTAACAAGAGAGGGAAGTAAAGAGTAATCTTAAGGGACTTGCAAAATGCAAATACAGAAGAAAAGCAGGTCTGGATGTTCAGAGAGTCAAAGCTAGGCCAGGCACTGACCATTGCTGTGTCCGAGATGGATGACGGCATTGTAAGGGTTCTGAGTCATGACATCCAGCCGCCCAGCCCTAGCATTCAGAGCTGCCACGATCTTCCCCACCGACACATCCAGGTAGGTCAGAAACCCTGTCTCTGACTGAAACAGAGAAAGACAGAATGACAGAGTCTGATTTCCCTCTGCCTTCCCTCTACTGGAGTCCTAGAGGAGAAGTAGTCTTCCCAAGGGCTGCCACCCAGTCCCTGTGCTCCACAGCCACTCACAGCTGTGGCCAGGAGGAAGTGGAAGGGCAGGAACTCGAGCCGCGTTACTCTGTCACAGCGGCGGATGCAGTGGAGCTCGATCCCCTGGTTGTCATAGATGTGAAGCCAGCGGTTCTGAGCAACAGCAAGCAGTGCCTCAGAATGGAGAAATCTGGGGGCAGAGGAAGAGTGGTTCAATGGGAAATAGGGTCATAGGCTATCATTCAATCAGGGATGGGCTGTTTCACCCCCACTGACCGAATGTCCCGCACTGCCTCCATGACGTTGATCTCGCACATGAGCCTCTTTGTCACCCAGTCAAGGGCAGCCACATGACCCCGACGCCCTCCAAAAGCCAAGTGTCTGTTGGAGGTGGAGAACCAGACAGGATGTCAATGCAGGAAAGCACTCTGACTCAGACAGTTTGAGGTTTGCCCCAAGCCAGCCCCTCCTCTCTAGGTGAGAAGAGAGATGTTGCTATAGGTGGTCACCCTCAGATACAAGCAAATTGCAGGACCCTCGCCTCATCAACAACCCAAACATACAATGGGCATGGCTGGGGTGAGCATGGCTGAAGTGGTAAAGGAAACACAACCACGTCTTAGTTCAAGAGTCACTTGAATCCAACCTTACCTCCCAGTTCGAGAGTAGTTAAGTCTGTATGGTCCAAACTGCCTCAGATTCAAGTCAAAGTGCTAAGAAAAGGGAACAATAAAGAAAATAATGAAGAAAGAATAGGCTTCCCTCAATAATTCCCTCTTCTAATCCCTATTCTTCTCTCATCACCAATCAACCCACTGGGCCCTTTCAGGCTCACTTTGGCTGCACTTGCAATGTCCACAGCCTCCACGATGTCAGCCTGGCGTATCTTTGCTGTGTCTTCCCCATCCTCCCCTTCCAGAAACCTGAAAGCGAGGGTTAGGACTGCAGTAAGGCTTCCCAGTACAGGGTAGGTGTACCAACACAAAAATGAGAGAGTCCCATAAATCAGGGGCGGGGGAGGCTCAGTTAGGGTCCACTCACCCAGGTTCCTCAGCAAGCAGCAACTCAGAACGAGCAGCTTTGACACTGGTTTCCTCTTCCTCGGCTTCAGCCACCTCAAGTCTGCTTCGAGTTTTGGGCTTAGAATGTGGTAGCTAGAACATTGTTGGTGGGGGAAGAGTGGGAGAAGAACCAAGAGAATATGTAGGGTCACAGGAAGGCCACCTGGCCCAGCCTTTGTCCACTCACCCAAACACTCCTGCCTCCAACCCTTCCCCACTCTTCCGCTGGTCCTCACCTTTTTGGATTTGTCAATGCGACAGAACTTCTGGGCCACCTCCACAGGGATTGGAGCAGGGCCTGGGAATGGGTCCTGGGCCTGGGACAAGGAGAAAACAGTTAGCAGACAGGCTCGTGTTGACCTCAACCCCTTTCACTCTCAAAGCACAAGTAGACCTGCCCCGCCAGCCATCAGGTCCTAGGCTCACCCCGGACAAGCTCCGCTGGGGGTCCGGATTCTTCCATTCTCGGGGTTTCTTCGGGAGCTGGGGCTTCTTGGAGATCCGAGACTTCTTTGGAATGCAAGCGTTCTTTGGCCTCTGGGGGCGGAACTGCCGATTCCTCTTCTTGTTAGGAGTGGGCCCTGGAGAGGCTCCGGCAGTGGTCGGATCCGTCTCTTCCTCCCAGTATCGCCGCCGTTTCTATGAAAAAATGTGAAGCCCTAATACTCCGCAGCCCACGCCCTGTCCCCCGGCCTCCCCCCTCCGCGACCCCGCAGCTAAAAACTTCCCTTTCTACCCAGAGAGGCCTCTACCTTGCTCTTGGCCTGAAGTTTGTCCTTCTTGGGTGGGACACCCCTGCCCGGCTTGGGGGCTGTCTCCATCTCGCCCACCGAACGACGATCCACGTGCAAAACTCCTCTCAGCTGTCGCACGGTCGGCTCGGAAACTCACGGAAGTCTTCTGGCCCTCATCCACTCAGCGCCGTGCCAGGTCTGAAGCCTTCTCAGCGTCATCTTGAATAAGGGCGCGCTCTCCTTTGAGGGGCGGGGCAGGCCTGGCACCGCTACCCCAAGCGGCAGCTTATGCCCGAGTAATGAAAGAAAGGCAAGTCCGGGGTCAGGGCCAAAGTAACGGTGCAGCTTCTTTTTCCAGATTAGTTTTCTCATGTTGCTCACAACTTTCCGAGTCCAGTCTTTTTGGCAGAACGCCATTCATTAAACCTGTCAGAACTACATTTCCCGGCATGTGTTAGAAGACAACTTCCGGCGCCGTTTTTCCCAGCATTCCTTCTTTACTTCCGGGTTTATAATACTGAAGGGAGAACGTGAGCAGGTTAGGGTTTCGGTTGAGGGGCTTGGGGGTCTCGTTTCGCCCTCCACCCCCTGGGGCCGGGATAGAGTCGATATCTGGGACGGGAGAGGCTGCGGTGCCCGGAGGGGCTTCCTCTTGATAGTGCTGTCATTCTCGCAGGGCAGGCCAGAAAGGGGAGCTCAGGTACCTTCCAGAGAGTGAGAACCCGGCGCCCCTCTCCCGCTCCCCACTGGCTTTCATCCCCGCTATGGCTGAGCTGATCCAGAAGAAGCTGCAGGGAGAGGTGGAGAAATATCAACAGCTACAGAAGGGTAAGGGAGCAGGGTCGGTGTGGCCTCGCCCCAGTCCGCTCACAACCCAAAGCCATACCAAGATAAGGTTTTCTGCCCTATCTGGGCCCCCGCGTGCAGCTACTTCCGCACCTTAGTACTCTTCCCTGCCCACTGACCCGTTGTCCCCATCCTGGTCTACTTCCATAGATTTTTTTTTTTTTTCTTTTCTTTTTTTGACTAGGATCGTGGGGGTCGGTGGCACACTTGATGTTTCTAACCATGTCTTTCCTCCCACCCCCAGACTTAAGTAAATCCATGTCAGGGAGGCAGAAGCTTGAGGCACAACTAACAGAAAATAATATCGTGAAGGAGGTGAGGGACTGGGATTTGTGGGGCGAGGAAGGACCTGTGCTGGTTATGGTTCTAATCATATATGTCCCACTCCTCCATCAGGAACTGGCCCTGCTGGATGGGTCCAACGTGGTCTTTAAACTTCTGGGTCCCGTGCTGGTCAAACAGGAGCTGGGGGAGGCTCGGGCCACAGTGGGGAAGAGGCTGGACTATATCACAGCTGAAATGTGAGTCTGTCCCACCACCCTGAACTGACAGCATTGGAGTAGAGATATTGAGGAACTATTGTAGAGTAGCTTTTCATAGGAGACCCCAGTTTTCCAGCTCTGACCCCCTCTTCCCTTTTAAACCCCCTTTTCCTCCCTCTTCTAGATCTCGTTTTCCACCAATCTCTTTCTTGTTTTCAGCTCCCCTCAATAGTTAAGTCCCACTAATTTCTCCTTTTCTGCTTGTGTCCCTTGCCTCTCCTCAGTAAGCGATATGAATCCCAGCTCCAGGACCTTGAACGGCAGTCAGAGCAACAGAGGGAGACCCTTGCTCAGCTGCAGCAGGAGTTCCAGCGGGCCCAGGCAGCAAAGGCAGGGGCTCCTGGGAAGGCCTGACCCCATGGTGCGGGGAGGGAGGGAGGGAAACAAGGCAGCTCTAGGTTCTATACTGTAGCTAATAAAATGTAAAAGCACCTGGCTCTCTTTTCTGACCAGCCACTTCTGTCATAATTGTCTTCATCCATTCCCCCAGCCCCTTCCATCTATCTGAAATGTCTCAAACCTACTTCTTACCTGTACGAGTATATGCAATCCTTGACACTCCCTTAACTTGGTTGGCTTGACCTTTTAGGAAACATGAGAAGGGCACTTACAATATAGCATATTGTTGGGAATGTCACTTTAATTGAAGAACTAACAATTCTCTGAGACCCCAGGATGAAGTGTGGTTATCCTCCTTACTATGAATACTTGTTATCCTCCAAAGAGCCCTAACATCTCTTTCAGTTATTTTTAGCCTCCGTCTTCTAGGATTTGTTTGAATTAGCTTAAACTGATTGAAAATCCCAACATGTAATGCTCTATGATATTGTAAGTCTTCAAAGTTTTTATGTTGTCCACGAAGTTGTTTTTTCATTTCTTTGCTCTAAAGTTGTTTCTTACAAATTTGTAGCCAGGGGAGTTCTTCATACTGATCACTGTAATTTGGTGGCTACTTCGTGACATGGTCTGTGACAGCAGAGGAGAAAAATGTTAAGAGGAAATAAAGGTACCAGGGGCAGAGAGGAAAAAACCATTCTGAGGAAATAATTTTCCTTATATTCAGCTCTTCATGAAGGTAGAAAACATTGTGCCCCTTCCTGTTCCATGTTTTCTGCATTTAGTCAACTCCTCACCCCCAAACCCAGCAGCCAATTCATATGGACCATAAGGACAGGGGAGTAGAATTCAGGTAGTGTTTTGGTTTATTGTCTTAGTGTTGTCACAGTGACAGGAACCCCCAGAGTGGGAAAAGGAACTCCTACTAGAACCTACTCCTTGCCATCCTCCTCTGCCCTGGAGCTCAGAGCCTCTAGGCCTCTCCCTCTGCCCCCTTTCTAGGCCTTTCTTTGGCTCTTCACATGCTAAGATGTGGCCAGGAATCAGAAACTGATACCTTTTTCCAGCACTGGCTGTGCTGCATTCATGGGAGGTGGGATGCTGTACACAGTATCCAACTTAGTGACGAGATTACCAGTTCTCACAGGGCTGGATTTCTTAGCAGTCTGGTAAACCAGTGGCACTTCACTGCCCCAGGGTGGCTGGCCACCTGAGTTTCTGTCCCAGTGTGAAATAACTGCCATCATTCAGGATGGTTACCCACATCTGGTACGAACACCATGACTTCTGCAAGCCAACAGGGCTTCCTTCTCAGAACAGTGCCCGTGCAATCTTCCTCCCCGTGGCCTTAATCCTGGGAAAGGAGCCTCCTCCTCCCTCACTTGGGGGAGTTCCTGAAGCAGAGGGGCCACTGGCAAGGCCCAACGTAGCAGTAGAGAGTCTTCGCCGCTGCCGGAGGAGGAAATCGTGTGAAGCTCCATCCATAGCATAGAAGACATTAGCCGAGGGTGGGATGGTCAGCTCTGTAGGTTTAGAGGGTGAGTGTCAAGCACAAACACAGTTGTTCCCCCACAACCGCCCAGATGCAGAAGCACTCCATTGATGGCCAACACTCTCCTCCCGAGTCTGCCTCTCCCTTATCGCCTCTGACCTCGCTCCCCTGGTAGCAGCTGTACCAGCTCATACTCCGAAACCACTGCAGAATCACGATTGTTTTTCTTCAGGACACGACTGATGACACTTGGAGTCTTGTCCTGACTTGTCACCTGCAGGATAGGAGACCAAAAAGAGCAATCAATCAGCCATGATGACCTCTCCTTCCCATCCTTTTAACTTCAGCCACTGACCCAACCAGAAAAGGTTATCTGTGTCCAACGCTTTAAAATAAACAGGGACACCCAATATGGTGGCTCCCTGTACTCCATAAGTTAACCCACACAGTGTCCAGTGAAATACAGCTGCTTCCCTGTGGGGAAACTGCTGTTGGTTCTGAAAATCTAATATGGCCACCAAAAGTTCAAGGTGCAGCAGCTAATACAAAGTAGTCATGAAAATAAAATATATCTGCCAAGCCAAAGGTCAGAAGTAAAACTAGAATCAACTCCATTTTGCTGGCCAAACCTAAGACAATATTTATAGTCCAGCAAGGTGCCACCCTTCACCTCCACCCCCAGCCCAAGGCTCCCTCACCAAGATGCTCTTGTACACACTGCCGTCTTCTCCCAGCTCCATTTGGACTCGGATGATTTGGCAATCAGAGGCCCCTGGCCCAGATTCCCCTCCCCCACATCC
The DNA here is from genome assembly GCF_000696425.1 of Galeopterus variegatus. Classification (NCBI taxonomy): domain Eukaryota; kingdom Metazoa; phylum Chordata; class Mammalia; order Dermoptera; family Cynocephalidae; genus Galeopterus; species Galeopterus variegatus. The sequence continues at coordinate 243,740 of NW_007728583.1, forward strand.
AATCCTCCTAGAGGCCCCTTCTGTACCCCCACTCAGTGGGGAGCCACAGGAGGCTGAGCGGCGGTGACCTCGAGAAGGCCTAGGGGAGGAGGTTGGGGGGGAGAGGTGGCTGGGGTCAGCCGGACTGTGCAGGGATGAACTGCTTTCCAGGGCCGAGTCCAGAGATGAGACAGATGGCCACTTCATGTGCTAGGGACAAACAACATGGGGGACTGGCATGAAGGTAGGGAGGTTAAGGAAGAAACATTCACAGAGTCAGGGTCAGTGTCGAGGTCAGAAGTCAGGTGCAGAGCTCACCTGGGCCAGCCGCGTCAGCAGAGGAGCAGGGGTTCCAGGTACCTCATCTCCCCCCACACTTGGCCGGTCCCAGGACACAAGGGGGGTGGGGCCCCCAACAGAGCCCAGAACTCTAGAGTGGCAGGAGATTGGGAGGGTCAGAGAGTGGCAAGTCCCCAAGAAATACCTCCAACTGCCCAGTCTCTTACTCTGTCCACTGCGAGATGACCAGCGTTGGACGAAGCACCCGCGGAGCAGGAGGATCACTGGTACCATGTGGCTCCACCTCACAGGACACACGGTGACTGGAAAGGGAGGGGATGGGCCAAGATCAGGATGTGACACCAATCCCACAGTTAGCCAGAGCCCTGGCATCCCAACCTCACCCAGCAAGTCACCTCTGGGCCTCAGTCAGTGGCCGGAGCCCCTGTAGCCACTGCTGGATATCAGGGTCAGGTCGGAGGTCATAGCCACGACATTCATTCTGGAGCCGCCGCAACTCAGAAAGGACAGCAAACTCCTGGGAAGGAGCCCTCAAACTGCAGGTGCCAAAACTCAGGGATCCCCAACCTTCCTTTTCCTCCTCCCCTTCCTGGTACTTGGATAGGGACATCCAGCATCCAGCCCAAGCATTCCTCTCACCTTTCTCCGCTTGTCAAAATTAATGTATCCATTCTGCAAGGATAATGGGGATGAGTGAAAGTCCTACCCTGCCTTCCAGGCCACAGAGAGAAAATATCCCCTCTCTCAAACACACACATCCACATCCAACTCACAAACACTTCACTCCAGCCTCTCTGACCCCTCCAGCCCAACCCCCCCACTACATGTCCTAAGCACTCCACCCTTTAAATCGAATTATCTCAGGTAGAAAATCTGTCTACTTTACAGATGAGAAAATTGGGGCTCAGAGAAGATAAGGAACTTGCCAAAGTTCTCAGTATTTGTTTATTTAACAAACTCTACATATGTGCTTCCTTAGGCATGTTCTAAGCATTTGGCAAATCTGAATTCATTTAACCCTCAGACTGATGTAGATAGTACCACTCGTTTCCCATTTACAGATCACTAAGATACAAAACAACACGTCATGGTAACAGAAGCAGAACCCGGTGGTCTGGCTCCAGAGTCCCACTCTCAGCTGCTTACGCCTTACAGCCCCCTTTTGGAGGGAGGTCTATCTGAACTTGAGGCCCACTTATTACATCATAAAGCACGCATGCACGTACACACCACTGACCTCCAGCTCATCCTTGGAGGCTGCATCCAGCATCACCAGGTCCTTCAGGAAGGTGCCAAGGTATGGGACCACACCCTGAGGTCAGGGATCAGGGTCAGATGCTGCTGCCACTGATCTGAGGGCCCTCCATTCCTCCACACTATTCTCCCCATTGCCTCAGAAGACAAATTTCATTCTCCTCACCCTGGTGTGCCTCCCCTTGCTATCCCTCAGACTGCTCCCCCCACACCCACTCCTTACTCCACAACCATCCACCACTAGTCACTCACCCCACCCCGGGAGCCAGACCTCAGGGCCTTCTTGGAGTGCGGCTCCAGAGGGGGCTGCAGCTTCACCTCCTGGTGGTGACAAAACAAGGAGATATGGAGGAATAGGAAGCAGAGATGGTTGTGAATGCCAGAAAACAGGGCCTTACCTGCAAGAGTAGCTCCCGGCTCTGGGAATAATTATCCTCCTCGGAGAAAATCTGGCAGAGGCTAGAAAAGACTCTGAGGGTATCCCTGGGGGAGGGAAAACAGTGGCTGTGAGGATAGGCTTGGTTTGGCCACCCCCTCTTCCCAGCCCTCTGAGGGACCCCTACCCCCCATCTGATGCCTTGTCCTCCCCACCTGGCTGCTTCCCCCCAGGATGCCCGAAGCCTGTGGATGGGGCTAGACTGCAGAGCCGATACAACAGCATAAACTGAAGAGAAGTTTCGGAGCAGTCGGCACTCCTATGGGAGTCAAAGAGAGAAGCCAAGGCTGTGGGACCCCTCTCCACACCATGGTCCCCAATAGGGCAACCATCTCTTACCTCTGCCACACGGATCCACTTCTCCAGGAGCCGGGCCCTCTGGGGTGGACGAAGTGGCCGTATGGTCACCTCCCCAGGCCCCTCTCCAGTTGAAGTGGCTCCCAGGACAGAGCTAACCACTGCCCCTGCCACCTTGTTGAACTGTGTTATAGTAGCTCGGACAGATGGGCAGAGGTGGGAATGTCCTGGCCGGTCTCTGTGACCCCACAGGGCCCCCAGGCACTGAGAGGGGACCAAATTGAGAAACAGCTCCTGCAGGGTGGAGGTCAGAGGTTAAAGTTCATAGTCAAGTGAGATCAGCCTTCCACTATCAGGGATCTGAGGATCTCAAGTGGCCAAGGAAACAGAAGGACACAGGGTTTGAAGGATAACCACCAAAGGGAAAAGGGGAAAGGTCAAAATGGTAGGTGGAGAAGGCTAGGAATTGGATCAGGAAAGGTTGGAAACAAGGAAAGGCTCGAGTCAAGGAGAGGTTAGTAAGGGGTCAGGGGGCACTGAGGTCAGAGGTCAGGATCTCACCGCATCTAGCAGGGTCAGCTGTTCGGCCAAGTGGTCAGCGAGGAACACCAGTACATCCGTGGGGTCAGCAGGGGTATCGCCGGGGAGGGCCAGGGGCTTAGGAAGGTCAAGGGCCTGGGAGTCGACCCGGGACCGGAGGTTGCGGATGAGGTCAGCGCTGTCCCCCCCAACACCCTCCCCTGCTGCATACCCTGTCCGAAGCAAGAAGCTCTCAAGACGGTCAAGCTGACCCTTGACCTCAGAGCCAAAATCCTTGGGGTGAGAGGTCAGCCAGGTTGACAGTACAAAGATGGCTACACTGGGAGAAGAGGAATCAGCCAAGGGTCAGAAGTCAGGCTGCAGCTTTGGCAGAGAGGGCTATGAGGTTAAGAATCCGGGATCACTCACCCTGTTGTCCTCTCTAGTTCATCAGCAGGATGAGATTCAAGGGCTTCCAGCCTGGGGAGGAGAAGAGAATCTGTCTGTCCATTTTTCCCAAACTCCCAGTGGTTTAAACTATTTTGGTGGGATGTTCAGGCTTTAGGAAGTCCAGACACCTCCATGACCCTTGGTCCCTTATGACCCTGACCTGTCAACCACAAGCCCAAGCAGGGCAGGTGTGGAGGTGAAAGCCTGGTGAGTGGCCAGGAAGGCTGATGTGAAGGTCACATCAGCCCCTGATGTCCGGGTGTCCAGCAGGTGTCTAACCAGCGCCTCCAGAGTGCCAGCTCGGAGCCGTCGGGTGGAACGTGGGGGAGGAGTGGGAGCCTGGAAGATATAGAGGGCCAGTCACTGACCTTTTCTCCAACTCTGTTTCTAGATCTCTGGGGACAATCCCAGACCTTGGAGATATTTCAGGCTGATTTTGTTGAGATCCAGAGAGGGCAAAAGACTTGGCCTAAGTCACACAGCAGAATCCAGGACTCTAAACCTCCAACCTAGCACTCTGGCCAGAAAGTCAGCAAAAGGAAAAGAAACTGGGAGGTAATGGGTCAGAGGTGATAAGCCAAAGTCAACATCTCACCAAGGGATCAAGAGGCCGATACTGGCGGCTTGTGACAGTAAAGGTGGCACCATCCTCTTCCTCATCCCAGACTGACACAGGGGCCTAGAGGAGCAAGGAAGAAGTCAGAGAGTTCCACACCACCTCCCACCATTGCCCTCAGCCCTCATACCCCAGGCTCTGCTCCTCCCTCTACACCCCTCACCTGTGGTGGTGGGGGATAGTACCAGCGAGTGCGAGGGGTGGGGGGGGCTGGTGACCCCAGGTCTCCCCCACTGGGGCCCAGACAGCCCCCCCCCAGCCGCCTCAGGGCCCAGTGGAGTCTAGGGGGTTGCAGTGGGGGGGTGGATTGAGTGCAGGAACCCTGATCCTGGAGACCCCCGAAGCCCCTTGCCCCCAGAGCTGAACCCCAGCACAGCAGAGAAGTAGGGTGCAAAGGGCAGGAGAGGGAAGCGAGAGAAGTGGAAAGCCAGAGGCAGCAACTTGAAGAAGCTGAAACCTGTCACAGGCACAGGCACATGCCCCGCCCTCCCCCACCAAGGACGGGACAAACCCAAAGAATCAGTCCTTCCCTCAGGCCCCCTTTCCTCTTGGTCCCCTGGGTGGGGCCTCCACTATCTCAGCCCTGGGGACCCCCCTGAAGGTGGCGGCTCCAAACCCAGTACAGGAAGGAAAAGGGGAAGTGGAGATGATGGGGGGGAGGAGGGTAGACTCAGAGAGTCACGAGGCCCTAGCCCCTCCCCCTATCAATCCCGAAAAACCAGCCCTGCCAGTCACCCTGCCCTCACCCAGTGTCTGGACCCAGGAGTCCAGGGCCTCCAGGCCCCAAATCCAACTTCTGGCCCCTCCTGAGGCCCCAAATCCTGCTACTGATCACCACCATTAGTCCCCAAGGAAAGCAAGTGACCACCCTCTTCCCAGCGTAGGATCGTCCCTCCAGGTCCCAGAATCTTGGCTTCCCAGCCTCTAACCAGTACCGGGGCGGGGAGGGGGGGGGAGGGATGAGGGACGAGGGAGGGGCCACGAAATCTGAGGGTTCGCTCCCCAATCCCAGAGTCAGAGGAGCTGGTTACTGTGGAAACAAACCCCTCCCCGCCAAACAAAAACAAGGAGGGAGACAGGGACCAAGACACAACTGCCCAGAGAAGCAGGCACACTCAGGCAGGCCTAGGCAGAGAGGGCCAGAGACCCGCAGGAACAGCGAGACATTCCGGGCAAGAAACAGGGCAGGTCCTAAGTCACTCACACACAGAACCACAGAGACCTGCTAGGGCTCCCCGCAGTAGGGAGACAGGCAGATACCCAGCGAGAGGCGCGGAAATAACTGAGGCAGGGCGGAAGAGACGTAGAGACCCAGAGACACCGAGAGAAAGGTGGAGAGTCTCCGAAATGTCTACGCCCCCTACCTCCCACCACCCGCGTCTCACCTCTTCTTCTTCCTCCTCCTCCTCTTCCTCCTGCCCCCCGCCCACGACCCGGCCACCTGGGTCCCCACCCTGTTCCGGGTCTCGGCTTCGGAAGCTGCTCAGCACGACTCCCCCGGGGGGGCTCGTGTCCAAAAGCAGCCGCAGGGGCCGCGGGAGCATGGCCGAGTGAAGGAATCAGCGGGGTCGGGCCATGGGGGCGCCTGGGGAGAGACGGGGTGGGGGCGGGGGTGGAGAGTCAGGCGAGCGCGAGGGAGCAGGACAGGGAAGAGACGCGGGTGGGTGTCTAGATAACCGGATGGGAGTCCTGCAGGAAGGGTGGGGGGGCGGTCAACTCAGGGGTGGAATATGGGGGCCCTTGGTGCATTTGGGGGATAAGGGGTC